>NC_046196.1:13402500-13425000 GCF_011004875.1 Balearica regulorum gibbericeps | reverse complement strand
CACAATTGAAGAAGTCTGTTTGGAAGTTAGGATAGTCTAATTTAAAATAATAATAACAACAGGGAATCTGAAGGTAGCCCAACTGTTGGTTCTAACCATTGATTGAACACTGTTCTCCAGCTGATCACATGGTCATATTGATGACTTCCTGTGATAGACTAATGTGGATCATCTTTTCAAAATTAATGTAAAATGGGAAAAATGGACATATTTTGCACCTGAATTAACTCTGATTTAATATTTGCATTTCTTAAAAAAAATCCGTAAGTAAGGAGCACCTAGCTCTGAACTTTTTAAAAAAAAGTTTTATTCATTAAAGAAGTTCTGTTCCTGTGAAGTTGCACGCGCTGATGGTGTTTGAACATAAGCATAACCTTAAAATAATACGAAACTGTAAAATGTCTGCTGCAAAAGAGGATTTATACACTATACGAAGACTCAGTGGAATTTAGATTTCTAAATCTTTGGGTGCGATGCTTAGTAATACCAAATTCTCAGAGCACTCGGGTACCTCACGCAGGTGACTGTACTGTCCTTGTAGGTCCAGGTCGGTTCGTGCACCCAGGACCAACACCTCTTCCTGCTCATGTCTAGAGCTTCCAGGGTTTGCGTAATGGATCTTGGGGCCGAACGCAGGATTTGGGAGCTCAGCCAGGTGCCTAATAGATATTGCGAGACTCTGCTCTTAGATGAGTGCTTTACTGGATGTAGGTAGAAGTGCTTTGTTTAATCAGGACTGTGGCACTCTAGGAAATTCTAGAGTGATCATATATGTAATTCATTTTGTTTCTGTTCAGCATTTGTGAGTCCTTTATATTAGGCAATTGTGAAATATTTGGAAAACACATCATTGAAAGTTACATTTCACATTTGTATTTTCCCATAAGTATATTTAACTGTTAATGAAAGCCGTGGGACCAAAAGCTGTTGAGACAGAAATCTTATTCAGGAGACTAGAGCTGTAGTGCTCTCTGACTCAACTGATCCTCCCGTGTCCCCTCTGGGATTCGACCATTTTTAAAAGGAATTACAGATAGCAGTAGAAGAATAGCTTTGTCGCTGGCTATTCATTCCATGGTGTTTCAACATAGGGCACAGATTAATGTAATTTATTGTGTTGATTTTTGTTTTCTGGACATCTGTTCAATACACCCAAACTCCTTCTGCATAAGGCTCCGAGGAGCCATCAGTTGGTAACAGTTAGAAAATGCTGGGCTGGATATTCACTGGTGACTTGGAGGTAAAACTCTGTGCATTGGATCTCCAGTGCCCTGAGCTATCCAATTGTCTGTGTCAAATAACCCCAATGTGCCTTGTGTCAAACATTACTGATGTCACTATTGACATTGTGTCAAAAAATGTCATACCTAATGTCTGTCACTGAAGAATGGTGGCAGAGTCAAAATTTGACAAAAAACACTTAGGGACAGATAGTGCAAGTACTGTGCATCTTTGTCATTCCCCTCAAAGGGAACTAAGTAAATTGTGTCTACTCAAATTTTCTTATGCAGCACACATTTAGTGTTGTATATTTCTAGCCACAGAGATTATAGATTTAAACCTCCTAAAAATATTGGTAAACAGGGGAAGTTATTCAAAACAAGTTTAAAATGACCAAAGTTAGCACGCACAGCTGCAGTTGGTGTAGAACAGCTCCATGTGTTCATCCAAGGCAGTAGATAGCTTCAAAGTTCCAAATGCAATGACACAAGACATACTGGGCTGTGAGAAGCACGGTGAAGAAAACAGATTTGGTTAGTCTCGTTACACTTCTCTATATTATTTTAAAATATGTTAAAGCTTTTTGAAGTTTGAAACCCATGATCATGTAAGATAGTATTCATTGTTTTTGTGAGAAGGTGTTATTGTTCTATAAATTGAAGTTTACTTCCATTTACTTTTCAACATGGCTTGTCATGGTCTACTACCTACAGGTTGTCTTACAGTATTCTGCAATTTTAAGCACAGGACCTCTCACCTGTGGGGATGCAGCCACAGAAATATGTACAAATGTCTCTGAAGAGACACATTTTCAAGCCTTTTTTCCTTTATGGGAATTACGGGATATTTTAAAATATCCTGACACTAATTTGCAGATTTTTATTTTTATTTTTTCCTGAGGGTTTGAGTATTTTGTTTTTAGTTAGTCTGGTTCATGGAATCAGGGTCTGTTTTCCTTCACCTTCAAAGTTCTGCTGCACTCAGACTGGGCTGTGGGCAGCAGCATCTGGCAAGAGTTTGGCTTTGAGCAGACACTTCTATAATTCCAAAATACTCCTGTTAAGTAGTAGTAGCAATAATAATAATAATAAAATTATAGAGGACTTTAAAGCAACATTCTACTCTGCTCCTAAAGCAACTGCCTACAGTTTTCTGAAGTAGATGCCTCATGTCGCCCTGAGAGCCTCTGGACTTGTGTGAAATAGTGTCGGCTTGTGTTGTCCAGGCAGTTTGTGTGATTTGTTAGAGCCACGAGGTCACATCTCCTCCAACAGTAAGGAAATGTTAAGAGACAGTGCTTGATGCATCTCTCAAAAGGCTGACATACTGCGAGCTGCTTTAGCGTACAGCGTTTCATGAAGTGGAGGAGTCATATGCAGACAGTAAACATCCTAACATCTGGGTCAACATACAGAATCAATCACTGCAGAGCACTGTGGCCTACCTACTGACTGCAGCTCTTCTGGAGGCAACGTTGGGAGCTGATGGGAAAATCCCAGTGCATTGGGACTGTGAATCACCTGCTGCTGGAGTCCGGTTTGGGTTCTTAAATACTGCTGTGGTTTTAACCTGGTAGGTAGGTCAAACAACCACACAGATGTTGGCTCGCTCCCCTGTGGTACAGGGGAGAGAATCGGGGAGGGAAAAAAAAAGTAAAACTTGTGCATTGAGACAAAGCTAGTTTAATATGACAGAAAAGGAAGAGAATAATAATAATAAAAGAATATACAAACCAAGTGAGGTACAGCACAACTGCTCAGCACCACAGAGCACTGATGCCCAGCTAGCTCCTGAGCAGCAGTCCAGCCCCCAGCCAGCTTCCCCCAAGTTATATACTGAGCATGATGTCATATGGTATGGAATATCCTTTGGCCAGTTGGGGTCAGCTGGCCTGGCCTGGCAGCTTCTTGTGCACCTCCAGCCTCCTCACTGGCGGGGCAGTACGAGAAGCTGAAAAGTCCTTGACTTGGTGTAAACATTGCCCAGCAACAACCGAAACATCAGTGTGTTATCAACGTTATTCTCATCCTAAATCCAGAACATAGCACTATATCTGCTACTAGGAAAAAAATTAACTCTATCACGGCCAAAACCAGGACAGATACGTAACTATTTTTTAAGTGCTGTGAACTTTGAATCCATATTAATGTTACGTTTCTGAAACATCTTTGCCTAAAACACCTTAACAGATAGGAAGTAGGTTGCTGTCAGATCATGAATAAAAGCTGGGCTGTAGGAAGAGTAAAATCCTTCAGTAGAAAAACTCAGGAAGGTAACAAAAACATAGATGCAAAGCATTTGCCTAATTACCAACATAACTGGATTTACCAAACATGGATTAAATTACTTTTTGGCTTCATTATGTTAAATTTTAAAAAAGTCTAGTCTTGGGCATTTTACCTCTGAACTATACACTATTTGCAAGTTCAGTGCTGCCAGCAGTTCTCAAATAAGTGAAATGGCTGAGGTGTTATTTAGGATGATTTTGTGCATAATGAATGGCTCATTTACTGTCTTACATTTAAACTCTGAGCACAGGGAGATGTGTGTTTGAAAGTCTGAATTAATACATCTGGACTTGCCGGCAGGTTGTCTTCAAAACAGCAAACAAGAATCTTCCAAAGTTTTTCTGGGAACTTTGTGTAACCTAGACCCTGTTCCTGGAAGACTCCTCCCCACCTGCAGACCTTCTCTGCACTCAGTCTCATGTTCCCTTATCCCAAGAGAGATCCTCTATTGTGGCTTTTGCAAATATGCCATTTTTGAGTTAATAAATAACATAGAAGCTTTTCTTGACCTGGTCTTGGCCTCCAAGGTGGGAAGCCGAGGAAACGAAGGGGGAAGCTCAGCTTTACCTCTGTAGATCTCAGTTCCAACCTGAGTCGTGGGATGGAACTGAAAGGAGAGTTTTCTTTTCATCCTGTACACGTTTCAGGCGTTAAAAAGTTCTGCTTCATTGGCCAAGATTGCTCAAGATGTTCTATTTGAATAAATAATATATTTTTTTGAGCTAAATTCCTAAACTCTGTCCTTTTGGCATTCACTTGTGCTGATGAAGCTGTAGGTGAAATGCTTGCTCCAATTAAATATGGAAGAAGGACAACAAAAGCATGAGCTCCAATAGGAGTGAGTGTGCTCTACTAGAATAATCTAGTCCGACACTCAGGATACTCACAGTGTGTGAAGCTAAATACCTGATCTACCTTACTCAGAGCCAGACCCGAATGTAAGCCCCCCCCGTTCAACGGGAATGTCCTTATTTCATCCCTCTGTAAGGTACCTGCGAGTCCTTTATTTTCCTTTTATCTTTTTTTTTTTTCGTGACCACTACTTTTATGAAATCCTGGTAATACCAATTTGTTCTGTTCTTTGTAGGGCTTTCTGCCTCCGCTTGCCCTCTGTAGCAAAGGCCCGAATTCTGAATTTGTATTAATTCTAAAAACTTTAATTCCCATAAAAAGAGTAATGGCTGGACTTTGTGTTTGATAAAACACTTAGCACGGTAAGGTTAGTTTAATATACAAATATAATATGTTTCCATCCATTTAGTTTAAAGTTCTCTTTCTCATATTTAGCAGTTTACTAATGAGAATACCTGTATAACAGTAATACTTTAATGGTATTTACTAACATAAATATTTGCTTTCTAGAAGCAACGTTACACAAAATTCCTGAACTGCAGTCTAAGCAACTGCTGGAATGTTTGAGGTAAGAAACCTGACCTTTGGGGAGGATCAACATCAGGAAAACAGAGTTTCCACTGTTTGTGACTTGTGTCCATAGTGAGGGGGCTTGGAATGGCAGGAGGGAGACCATCGCACACCGTGTCGCGGCAGAACCCCAATGGAAAGTTCTTGTCATCGCGATTACTTTGATAACAGAAAATATTTTATGTGAATTTCAGCATATCCTTGTACGCTCAAATCAGACAGTTCGGCAAGGTCTTTCTGCAACAGATAAGGGAGAATAAACAGAAGGAGACCTTCATTTATACTAAACGTTAGGAGTTGCAAAACCTGTGTGGAAATGAAGAATCTTGAGTCAGCTTTGTTCTAACTGCTGATGAAGTTACATTAGCCGCAGCTTGAAAGCAGAACAAAACACGTCTTCTTGGAGGCATCATCTTTTCCACATAAGTTCTGCTCCTTCTCCCTCAAACTATTTAGTTGCCAGCTATTATTCTCAAGTGTTTGCATTCAACATGCTGCATCATAAAGTACCGTATCCATGTTCCTGCAGTCGATACTCAAGTGACGGTCCCGATATTTAATCAAAGCAGCTTTGATTGGGAGCACAGACGACAGTCGGCGATAGACACCTGAAAGAGGGAAGTTGTGCCAGTTGCTCCTCAATTGGAGGGCTCTTCCAGATTGTAGACAAATATACAGAAGCTTTCTAAAATAGTGGACTTCCCACAAGTTTATTCTTGGAAGTGCAGGAATGTGCCTGGTATATTCAGGTGTTGATATGAGACTGGGGCAGGAATGGCCAGGTGGTAGAATTTTTTCCGGGGTGTGCTTGCAGTTGTGATATGGAATGGAGATGTCCTTTACTTATGGTGCCATTTCTCTTATTTTAATTATTTTTATTTTAAGGATTTCTTTGCAAGGGGTATTATACTTTTTTTCTTTTTCCTTAGCAAAGTAGTCCTACTTAGCTTATTTATTTTTCAGCTTTAAAACATCAGCATTTTATAGATCTGAATTTCACAATGTGAGGATGATTGCTACGTACAATTTGCAAAATTGTGATTAACCAGCCCCTGTTTCGAGTCAGTTCTCCCTAATTCACAAAAGGCTTCCAAGAATAGTCTGCACAAAATTCAGTGTGCAAATTGTAGGGCAGATTTTTAGAGGGCAGTTTAAAGAATGAAGTCCTAAGGGTTTTATCTATATTTATATCTCTTGTTAAACCAAACTCTTATGTAAATGTTACAATCTGTAAATAACAAGCTGAGCAGCTTTCTTAAAGGAAAGATTGCATCCACATTTTTTGAGATTTGGCAAAATTATTAACTTACACAATAGACTAATATACAAGTATATTTGGAAGCAACTAATGCTAGCCTGTGTCTTCATCTGTATTTTATGGATATTTAAAGGTTTAAGAATACATAGACCTTTCATTTTCCAGTAAAAATTGTCTCAAATTGAAAAACACTGCCCTTAGTGATGGCTTGAAAAAAATGGAGATAGCTTTTGTATACTTTTACTTTTTATAGCCATTAATGTTGCAGTAAATCTTGTATTATTGTATACAGTCTAGATTATTCTTCATTCTTTTGCCTTTGGACAGGAAAGAAATTACTGGCTTCCATCAGTGTTATTGGCAATCCCCATATTCTGACATCTGTTCCTTTCTAAACATTTTACCAACCTTGATGAAATGTAGTTTAGTGTTAGAAGCTGACTTGAAGAAAAAATTGGATGATAAAAAAATAACATTGATTAAACACCAGAAGTAATTTACCAATGACTATCAATATTTTGATGGCTACTGCAGTTTATTTCAGAAAAGCCAGACATCTTATAGAAATTTTAATCGTATTTAATCTTTGAATTAAGCTGAATAAATGAATTCTCATTTTTTAAACAGAAGGACAAGAGACCAATTTTGCTCAATTTTAATCAAACTCTTCGAGCCGTATTCCTGAGACTGTTTGGGGCATATTTTATAGATGCCTTGCACTGCCTATCTCCCAAAATTAAAAATCTCAATATTTTCTAATACACAGTGGAGATGTCATTAGTGACTTTTCCCTTTCCGTGGAGCTCTGCCAGTGTGATGCTAGACCTAGATTTGCCCGTGCTAGAGCAGGTGCTGGAGTCGGGGAGTCCTGCAGGGCACTCGAAGGGGCCTCAAACAACAGAGGTGGTGGGTCTCTGGTAAACCACCGACTTTACATACACACCTTCCTTATTAACTGTGCTTCATTAAAGTAAAGCAAAGTAATAAAAGGTGAGTGCGATTATTCTCTCTCTGGTACCAAGTGTAGAGCAATTCCGGTGTGTCTTTCCCCACCGTGTGGGGTGGTGAGCTACAAGAGGACCCTTGCTAGAGGTTCTTGAGGGTTGGGGCAGAAGGAGGGGTGAATGTTTTGTTTCTGAGGATTGGAACAAGCTAATTACCCTGTGAAAGAGTAGGGTATGAATAATATCCTCTTGGGAAGGGAAGTATGGGGGAAGTAAATTGAAAAGGGCTACTACAGAGTGTGTGTTCTGATGTTGTAAAAGGTCAACATACAGGAGGATGGGAAGAAGAGTTCTGTAGGTGTGATCAGATTCCCCCCCCCCCGAAGCACTTAGCAGCAGTCTCAGTGGAGCTGCTGAAAGTCATGGGATTTGCTATGGACTGGTAATTCTTGGGAGCCGAATTTTGGCAATGCGAAACTATGAGACCCGTGTCCTATGGGTGGGTCCTCCTTCAGTGTTTTTCAGTGAAGCCATAATACTTCAAAGTGGGGAGGAAGGCATATTTCTCCCGCACTCTGTATGTATATGAACCATTGAGGACAAAATGAAATTGCAGCTCTTGATGAATTCACTTAGTTGCACCAAGATTTTCAAAGGTGGAATTACTCCTCTAGCAACAGGATCTTACAGGACTACAAAGCTAGTTTTTTTATTTCTTTACCTTTGAGAGTAACTTGAACCATGGAGGGTTCAAGGTAGTTGCTAGGCTATTTGAAGTGGAGGGGATTTGAGAGATTTGTTTTCTCCATTTTACAGAAAATTTTAATTGGAAGGAAAATTTTCCTAACAGACCTCTCTTAGAAACTCAGCATTTAACGTGAAAACAGTTTTCCTTTCGTTTCCTAAAAGTCAAGTATGGTAGCAGAAACTGAGTGGTCTAGGTTGAAGTGGTGTGTAAACTGACAGTTTTTGGTTTCTAGTACTCTGTGCTCATCATTAAAAAAAAAAAATAAAAAAATTCGCACATTTCAGCCAGAAATCTCTCAGCATGTTTTATAAATTCATTCAAAGATGAATGAATTCTCACAGTTCCTTGCTGAGGGTATTTAGTAGAGAAAGTAAACATTATAGACAAAATGTCACTTTTGGGAAGTGCATTTTTTTTCTTAAGGCTGATTTTTTTTTTTTTTTTTGTTTTGTTTTTCTTTCTCAAAATATGGTGGATTCAATGATGCCTATAGATACCTACCAGGTGTACGGTCTTGTGGTGAGGAGACTGCCCTGGGAAATGGGACAACCTGAGTTCAGATGCATGCCGTTCCCAAGGCTGAGTGACTCAGAGTTAAAATATAAAACCAAGAATAAAACAATCTCTGAATTAGACAAAGGAACAGGACATGGTTCTCCTCTGTTGTAGGGTTTTCCTGTAACTACCAGGAGACAGAGATCTTGACTCCGTCTTTTTCTGCCAAACTAAAGACAGCATCTCAAAATTGTTGGCTTAATGCAACTGTGTTTTATACAAACTTTTGGAATAATATTAAAAAAAGAAACAAATTGACTGTTTCCCCCCAAAAAAGCTAGAAATTAGGGAAGAAAGAAAATGGTCATTCTGCAGTCCTATTTCGTATCTCTAGTTGAAGGATGGGGAAATGGAGAGGAGGATTCAGTCGTTTGCCCCAATGTTTCAGAGCTGAAGCAGGAGCCCAACGTGGGGCGCAGGAGTCCCGACTGACCGGGCAGCGCTCTCATCGGCAGGCGCCTGCCCGCCCTCATCAGACCCGTAATGCCTGACAGCCCTCTCCTACCATCTCACAGCCTCCCTTTAACATATGGTTGCAAAGCTGTTGACGTTCACCTGCTCAGATATCTGTACAAACTACTAGTAGGAACTACATAAATATCTAACAGATGCACACATTCACCCTGGGATTAATGCATTCTGGACTCGGACCCGTCAGCATCACACCCCTCCACCATCGCATTTTATTTTTTCACTTGCTCATGTGGTGTACACCTGTGACATGCTGGCAATGCACTTGCTTGCAGTGAGAGAGCCCCTCAGGTTCAAAGCTATCCTTATATCTTTGTTCCCTTATGCGTGAACCTTTTGAGGTTTTCTCTTAGTGTTCAAAAGGCTTGAGCATGGCATTACATCTTTAAAACCTATTCTGACCCTTTTTTGAATATGCTGAATATAAAAGCAGAAACAAAGCAAGGAGAACTAGATAAATAGATGCAGTGAGACATCATAAGAAAAAAAAAAATTGCTCCTGAGCTTGCCAATATTACTTCATGCTTTTTATTGCAAACCTCTAAACTAACAATAGACCACCACCTCACGCAGCTGGGTGCGCGAATTGAAGGTGCGCTGAACGTGTGGGCTTTCCAAATGTAGCACAATAACAGGAACACCTGTGCTAAATAACTTTGCATTGATTTTATTTTTTTACAATATTCACAGCCCTTCTCTTCTAGAAGGGGGGGAAAAAAAGGACTTGTCAACTTTAGTTTCAGTTATAAGACTTAACCTCCCAAGGTTCGATGGAGCTGTTAGAAAATGATGGGGATTTACGTGCACCGAATGACTGTAGGATTGGGTCTTAAAACGGAGGAGAGATTGTTCATCTTCTGGACCCAGCTTTGCCAATGTACGTTGGCTTTGGCTAACAGTCTCCTTGCTGTTCAGTCCTGGTTTGTTTGCTTGCTTGCTTGTTTTTTAAATGTTCCAATAGCAGTTACAGCGACAGAAAGGTTAAGAAAAATACTTATAGTCTGTGAATGTATATCAAGGCGCATTGCTGATTTCAAATTATTAATATTCAATAATTCATAGTTGTTTAATGAAATGACGTATCGAATCAGAAAAACTAGAATTGAGAAATTTCTGTAACTTAATTCTCATCGCTGCAGAATCACGTAGTTACTGTTGTTGCTATTATTATTTAGAGCCATAGATTAGGTTTAGTGTTATGTTGAATTTCAGGGATTAAAAAGACATGCTTTCCACTGCCAAGAATTTACCGTAACATTCTGGGCTATGAATCTGAGAACTGTAAAGATGGACATCATCGGTAAAATCTAAGTGTACTTTTTTGGTCAGTTTGTCAGTGGTGTAAGTGGATCCGAGGGTTGCTCAAAGGGGTAGTTAACCTTTTCTCCTTTAACGATACCCAAATTTGAGGTTCTCTTTCACCTAAGTACCTACCGATTTATGTCCGTAATTTCTATTAATTCTGAGTCTCTCTTTCTTACGTTGTTGTTACTTGAAATGGAAAATATTGGTTACAGTCCAAGAGAAAAATTTATAGCCTGTCATTGTAGCCTTGTGCTATTTCAATACAGTAATACAAATGCATTCCCTCTTTGTGATAAGTGTATTTTTCCTTTTACTTTCTCATGCGACGTTCAGGCCCCTTCCAGACTTACTTTGTCTCTCTGGTCCCAGAGGTTATAAACACTCAAGGAGCCTGTAAAGTTATTAGTTACCCTTTAAAGCTAAAGCAAGGGGGGCAGGCTCTCTTGTTCCCCGCCGTGCTCGGACCAGGACTGCGGGAGGCAGTTTTCACCTTGCACGGCTAAAAGTTGGGGCTTGCGGCGCTTCCCTGTCAGGTCACCTTAGAACCCGCTGAATGTTTCCACACCTTTTCTACGGGAAATGCGGCATCCTCTGATGCTGGAGAAGGTACAAAAAGTTTTGCAGGCCCAGTCGAGCTCCGTTTGATGTGTTCAGTGAGAAGGAGCTTAGGAACACAGAAGCGCTGCGTGTTTTGGAAGCGAGAAGGAGACCCACTGGACAAAATTTTCTTTTTGGCAATCAAGGGAAGATGGGAGTCTCACAACAGTAATGTGGACTTCTCTAATTACCACTTCCAAGTTATTAGCATCTGGAGCCCTTTTTCCCTTTCCTATCTAGCAATTAGAGTGGGATAGATTAACGTGTTGCAGAAGCTGTATAGTGGACTAAGTTTCTTGCTGTTGGCATTTGGCTGTTTGCTGAAATCGATACTTTCACCTGAAGTACGGGCTTCTTACCTGGCCTCGAATCCCAGCCCGTTCTCTTCATAGATAATATGTATTTAAGTACCACACAAATTATTTATTTACTTCTCTGCTCCCTGCCCCCACAAAAGAAGTGTATCTTAAAAAAGCCAAAGAAAACCAGTCAGACACATGTTTTGCACATGAAGAATCACGTCTGTAGTAAAATGGGATCCATATGTGCATGTTGGATGCGAGCATCAACGCTCCGTTTAGCTTTGCCCGCATGCCAGGGTGTGCGCCGCTGCCGAAAGTGCAGAATTTTCTTGCTAAATCACACACAAAATTTGAACTTGGGGTTGCGTTAGAGTCATAAGTTCATAGTTTTCTGTTGTTTCTTTCCCCATGTATATTGTCCTTTGTTTACAACCCAAATCCACTCAAGATTAAACTTTAAATAGACTCTGTGATTTAATGGACTTAGGATCAGATTCTAACCTCCAGTGCGAAACGAGCCTGACTTGTAGCACTCAACAGCAATAGAGGATTGTTTGCAGTTGTGAAGCAATGACCGCCAAGCATTATTCAGAAAAAAAGATCTTGGGACTAATTTTTGCATGGATGAAATACGCAGATGAATGTTAAAAAACTGAGTAACAATAGACAGTGACATACACAAAGAGTAAAAGAGAAATTACTACCATTCCAACATAGCGTTGCACTTTTTCCACACCCCCCCCAACCATAAATATCTTAGGAAAAAGCTTCATATAAAGAAAAATGCTAACTTGAAGCTATCTTCTGCATATGTCCTGCAGAAGGATCTGGACAGATGGAAAATTGTCCTGCATGAATCCGTTTGCAGTTTTAAAACTTATAAAGATAATTGTCTTTTCAGTTCATCTTCCAAGCTTTGGGCTTGTTTATGCTTATATATTAATTTTATTCCTTCCTTTCGCTTTCTCCCAAATAAGAACAATCTTGTAAGTTTAAGATCGGGTCCTTGCTATTGCTCAGGTCCTTCATACTCCTCTGGCAGTGAGAAGCGTCTGTGACTGCAGTGGCCTCCAGAGGATTCAAAATACCATCTCTAGGAAGTGGCGGCAGTAGCGGCAGTACATCATCTCCTTCCTCTCTCTGAGGATACGCGTGGAGCAGGGGCACAACCTGTGACTGTCAGATTGGTTCCCTGTCGAATACAGGTGAAAAGGATGAATTGGCTAGAGAACAGTTCGGAAGGTTGTTCCACTGCACACCAGGTTGTTAGTGGGGGTAATCCGAAGATTATTTTGGAGACTGGTGATGTTCTGCCATCGCATCTCGGTTATTTTCAGGGCATGGGAAATGAGGTTCAGATTTTAAGTAAGGAAAGATCCTTCCTGTGTTTGCACAGAATTTAACTAGTTTGGGGGTACTAATGCTGTGTAATATAAATAAAGCAAATTGGAAAGTAAGTAATGCTTCAAGCAAAAGGGAGGTGAGGAGGGGAGAGATGTCTTTACAGCATTTACTTTCTTGATTCTTTTTGTCTTGTCATCACAGTCTTGCTCCTGAAAGATACAGCTAGCTGCTTGCTACTAGCACTTCATTATATAGTAACTTTTGAACCTTCCCACTGGGGCTAGGTGATCTATTATTTTGTAAAGAAAATGGGTGTTTTTTCAAAAGCTGTGTTTTATTTTTTCATTTATAATTATCTCCACATAAGCCTTCAATTTTAAATCTTGAATTGGACGCACATGCACACTGACTTGCATGTAAAAGATCTGTGAGAGCAGTCACGTGATGTTTCCATACCATAATTATTCTCTCAATCAGGCCCAGAGTCCTTGGGAGATCTAGAAAAACTACAAAAAGCTGGTTTGTGTTTACCTATGGGACTCAGAACTCAGCTCAGGTTTTTGTGTCATCAATAAATCTTTTATTTTTTTTAAGGGAGGGAAGTGCCTTTAACTTCTTGTTGTCTTATCTTTGTATTAGAGAGCAATTTCTTAGAACAGTAGACCCGTAAAAGGAATGTCATCCGCTGGAAATCTGGTCCATGCGAGTCTTTTCGTGAGTTGCTCTTGCATCTTCCCCTGAACATTCTTGTTAAGTTTTGTGGTTTAACAATCATCTCAGATTCTTAAATGGCCTATATATTTCACTCATCTGTTGAATAAGAAATCCATACAAAGATAAGATGGCTTTGATTTTTCGGAGGGGAAATGTTTAAGCTGGTTTTACCAAGGTGCTATTGTTTACAGAAAGTAAATGTATAAAATACAGAGAAATACCTTCACTTCCTATCAGGTGACCTAAATGTCTTATCTTTAAACGTGTTATTTAAGAAACGTAAACAGATAGTTCATCTTTAAGTTGATCTTTTAAAATCTTGTCATCGCTCCATAAGAAATCCATACTTCTTATATACCTTAGGTAACAATCTTTACTGTAACGGTAGATGCCAGAGAGTTCCATGTGACTGTGCAGTATGTCAGGACTATGACTGTAAAAAGCACCTGAAAATAAGTCTAAAAGAGACCGATCCAGGTAACTTTGCACTTGGCCAAAAAAGAAGAAATGTTGTGGCTGCTCAACAGCCAGACCTGCGGGAGCCTCAGGCAGGAGGTCCTTGAGTTTTGATGAGCACGCACCTTCTTTGCAAAGGTGCCATCCTTTCAGCTTACGTACAAATCCACGTACATTTCTTGAGAAACAAAAAAATTGGTGCTTGCATGAATGCACATGTGAAACCCTGGTTTCGTGTCTTCCTATAGCTGGTAACTGCCATATTGTGAACCAACAGGACCTCGCTGGCAGTTCACCGAATCCCATTGTTTCTGCCGTGCAGCCCCGGCGTTTCGGAGGCGAACCGGAGCGCTGCACGCCGTCGGAGGACTACATCAGCAAATCAGTGGCTAATAAAGACAGGCAGCAACAGCAGCAGCAGTGTTGGCCTTCTCCACAGCAGGGTACCACAGATGTTTCAGATAACAAAGTGAGCTTCGCTGACAGAACATGTGTGTAATATATAAAATAATGGGAACCGAAAGAGGAAGAAAAAAAATAAAATAAAAGGCCACTCCAATCCACCCATGTAAAAATGTTTTTTATTTATAAGTGAGCAGCTGAATACAAATGTTGTCTGGTTACATAGAAGTAAAAAATAGCAGGCTGATGTGGATGAGAGACTTTGTATGGTTTATAGTAAAACAGACTATGCATTGAAATCTTTTTCTTGTCCCTTGGGTGGGTCCAGTTCTTCAGCTGGGGTAAATAAATGCAGTTTTATTTTCTAGCAATTATACTTTTTTACCTCCTCTGAGGATCTGACCGTGCTGTGGCTGGAGGGGACCCGGGGCCAGTTTCCTGTGCAACGCTGTGGAAGGCTGAGGAGTTTCTGGACAGAACCAGCTCTGCCCAACAGCTGGTACACTCAGGAGTTCTGCAGGGTGGACCTGGAGAAACAGGAATATGCAGTGATGACCCCCGACTACCAGCAAAAAAATATGAGCAGCTCTCAAGTCAAATAATTAGCTGGGAACTGGAGGAATTACAGCAGTAATCCCTGGTTTTGGCTTTTACCCTCTACTGTTCAAGTGTCCCAAAGTAATAAGATCAACCTCATAGCTGAGGAATCCTTGGGTGAAGGAGACTTTCAGAGTCCTTTCCGGCACCAGTCCCAAGGGCGTGAACAAGGAGCGTGCACAGGGCACCCAAGAAATTGCTGGGCTACCCAAAAATGCCCACAGGGCCACTGGTGTATGCTGCCACAGTGTGAGGTCCTGCATGACTCTGCGTGTGGCCAGCTGAACAAGAGTTTGCAAGGAGGATCAGGAGAAGAACGCCTGGTCATCCCTCGTGTGCCGTCCCCGTGCTGCACCCCCAGCGCTCGCACGCCACAAGCGAGAGCCGCCCAGGAGCGTGCAAGTTGTTAGGCTGCTTTTGAAGAGTAACAGACAATGGGATTCAGCATGATGGAACAGGAAACTCCTATCGGAGACTAATAAATGTTTCCTTGTAAAACGGGGAGATGCTGATGTGAGTCCAGATATAAAGTGAAAGTAAGACAGCCCCCAGAGGAATTAGTGAGGTAATAAATGTACTTACTAGGGCAGTGTGTGCCAGAGCGAGACAGAAATGGGCTAAGACCAGAAGAAAATTAGAACCTCAAGTGCAAGCTGAAGTGAAGTGGTCAGATGAAATTCAACCCTTTCCTCTGAGAAAAGCGTATCTGCTGGTGACTGACTGACTTGATTATCTGGGATTGGCATGGCCAATGAAAAGAACAACAGCGTATGATTTCTGCCATCTGTGCTGTTTTAAGAAGTAAGACATGAACATAGAATATGGTAACCAGCTGACGGAGGATTTGGCTCTCTAGACATACACATTTTTATGTACAGATTGTGCTGCTGCAACTACACCGTGCAATGGGTCGGGGGCTGTTGGCGTGTCAGATCATTGCGGCGTGCGGCTCAACGCTGCGAGGTGGCTAAGGTCCTTCGAGACCAGCTGTGGGGTACGTGGTTTGGCCCAGCACCACGCTCCTCTGCAAGTACTCGTGTGTTTTTTTTATTTTGTTCAGAATAGTCATCTAACTTGAGAGGTGAGGACGCACATTTATTTGCAGTGAAATCAACATGAAATTGGAGATGAATGATCTATAGTAGCCATCTCTGAAGCTGAAATAGCACTACAGGCTAGGTGAGTTGCTCTGAAAAACTTGTGGCTATGTATGTGTTGTGGTCTCTTTAGCAAGGTTTATATTTTCACTGGTTCACTAAAGCAAGGTGTATAAAAGTAGGAGTTCAGTATTGCGTTCTTTAACTGAAGACAGTAAAATAAATCCTGATTTATTTATTTATTATTTTAAACAACTCTTAATTTTTTTTTTTTTTTCCCTCTGAGCTGCATCTTATAATTGAGATGCACCTTGAACATGCCAAGGTCAGAATTCAAGACACAGAATATGCTCATCAAGCTGCCCAACAAGATACCTTTATTCAGCCAAATTGGAAAACTTGCGTGTAACTCAAAAGATCAGAATAGAGTCCTTACGGAGCAAGGTTAGGAGGGATAGAAACAATCGGCTTATATAGAGTATTTTTACTTCATAGGAACGTGGTTCTGATTGCTGAAAATGTATCCTTTTCATGAAGTACAAGCATAATCCTATGCCTACTTTGCCCTTTGAGTAAAAGTATGCTTAATAGCAATTTCAGGAAAAAAAATAAAGATCTATTTAAAGCCTGTTGAGCAGAATATCTACTTATAGAGGGAAACTATAAGTGAATAATGTTAATGGAGTTCTGTTTTGTAAAATGCATAGGACAAGTAATAGAATCAAGCTACTATAACAGTGGATGATTGAATTACATTTAAGAGAGTACCTAATTTATGACCTTTAAAAATAGTTTTAGAGCTGTCTGCTTGATAGGTTTTGTAAATCCTAGATCTCCTTCATACAAAAGTTTTTAGGAATCTCATCTCTCACTCTATATTATGGTCAGAGGACCTTTTGTGCTATTGTACGTCAGTAGTTCCATTAAAAATATTTAAGTAGGCTAATTACTGAAAGAAAAAATTGCTCTCTGGAGAAAATGATTATACCTGTTTATTAGTGTAAGAGAAGTTCTTAATCTGGGAGTAAATTTTGAGCAATAGCGATGAACAATGACCAGATCCAGGACCTCCTGAGAAAAAGGAATAAGCCGTATAAATACCAATTATTGAGTATTTTTCCTCAAAACAGTAGTTTTTTAAAAAAAGTAGAAGTTTGTGCGCAACTTCCACCAATCACTGGCATATTATGGACAGGAACATGAAGTTTTATACCCCCTTCATTATCTTCCTCCCATTTAATTTTACTGTATCTGTTCGGGGTTTTTTATTGCTGTGAAACTCTGATTCAGTGTTGTCTTGTGCAAAGGAAACCCCCAAATTTACTGTGAACTTTTTAAAAACTGTTTGTATTTCTATCAGTTTTAAAGAGGTCGGTTTTGCAGACATTTGATGCTGATTTTGTGTTGTAGTGTTCAGGAAAGTAAAGAGAATTTGAGAGCCTTTCCGTGTAGCACTGGGTTTTACACAGAGATTCTGTGTAGGAATATCCTTCTAAAACTCACTGTTAAGTTTTGCATCATTCCTTAAAACATCTTACAATTTTGTTAGCTTTTGTGCCGGAGGGTTATGCCTGCTGTGGTGTCATTCATTGCTCATCTTAAAAGAAGGCAGAGAGCAAAGGTGGAATAAGCTGCTAATCTTCTGGATCAGCCAGACGGTATTACTGAATGGTATATGGGAATTTAAGGCACCGATCCTTAAGGGCGAGAGGTGCAGGAGAGGGGCTGCGAGGCTGCCAGCAGCAGTCACTTCCTTGCAGCATCCCGGTTGCCAGAGCACTGGTGCGTCACGCTGTCTTAAATGTGGCTTTTGCCTGCTGGGTGCAATGGGGCTCTCCGTGGAGCATCGCATTTCCAGAGAGCTACAAATGGAATTGGCTAGTTTAAGAATGTGATTTTTTTTTTTTTTTTTTTGAAGATCAATTTAGCAAGAAAGATCCCGGCACTTTATAGGTCTTGCTTGTTCACTGCGAAAGCACTGTGCCGTAGCTCTGCCCGAGTTCCCGTTGAGGTAACCTCAAAACCTGCAGAATTGGGGCCAAAAGGGCTGGAGTGCACGTGCACAGCTACGGAACAGACTAGAAAAAGGCAGCGAGAGGTCTGCGGTCAGTTGTGCTTATGGTTCCGTACTTTATAACGTAAAGTAAATGTACTGTTTTCCAGAGAAGCTCCGTTACAGGTCAGCCCTTGTCCTAACCAGCCACCTGAACGTGCCCCACTTGACTCGCAGTGCCGTTCACCCTGACCATTAGTTAAGGACCGTTTCTGCTGTTCGCAGCTCCATATGGTGGTTGCTTCGGGCTGATCTAAGCATCAACAAGAAGTACAGGGTTTCAGTCACACAAAGGTATGGGACTCAGTCTATAAAATTAAAGAAGAAATTAAACGTAAGGGAGGTACTCTGTCTTTATTTTACACCAAATATGCCAGGAATCAGAGATTAGGTCTCACTTCTCTTTTTGTCATCTTGTTGGTTCATTATCATACCTTGTCCAAAGCAAAACTATTTTTGGGGGTGTTCTGTGATTTTTTCTTTTTATTGCCGTTTTTCTGAAAATGAAATTACTGCACTATCCTGTACATTCAGTACTGGCGGCAAGGAGAGGTTCTGGCTTTGCCCCAAACTGCCTACAGTCTGGATACTTGTACAGTGAACATCTCTCGAGCAGTGAGGAACATTTTTGTGAGGTTGGAAGAGAATGTCAGGCTAAAGCACCGTAAATAATTTATAGTCCTCAGATAATTGTCCTGTGAGTTTCCAGTGCTTCCAGTTTCTTCCTGCCACCCCTATTTTCAGCTATCAGTTATAGAATCTTGACTTAATATTGTTAATTGCATAGTAAACAGAACAATATTGTTTGCCCCAAGACAGATTACCATTTCTCATTACAGAATTCTCATAGACCACAAATCATTGATACCATCTCCACCAGTTATAATAAAGTTTATCTTCAATCTGATAAAAAGCATGTTCTGAATAATAACTGTTGCTCTTATTGTAAGTGGTTTAAAAACATGCTTTTTTAAAAGCTGGGCAGTTCATTGAAGTTACAATTCTGCGTTTGCCCTTGCAAAGAGAGGTGAGAGCTGTGGACAGAGATGGTCGGGTTTCCAAGCGCGACTCTGCGGGTGCAGCGGCACTTGCCAACTGATGAACCTCTCGCTGTTACCACAGTCACCGAAAGCAGTCAGCCCCGCTCTTCCAGCGTTTATCTGCCTTTGTACCTGCACCCATAGTTCAGTGCGTTATGCGTTTGCATCTTTAGCTTATTCATAGAGAATTAAAGTGCATTTAGGTGCTGTAAGGAGGTTTATCTCTTCAGTTCAAGTTGCAGAGATCCTCAGTGGTCTGAAGGTTTCTGCCTCAGTCCCTGAGAACGTGCTTGCAACGTCGCGGGTGTAACTACTCTGACTCAAAGTCCTGGCTGAAAACCGCCTGAAAAAACAGTCTCGTTTTGCTTATCTCCTGCCACTACTTATGCACACTCACAAATGTAGAAGAAATAATTTAGTATGACACAAACCACCAAAATCCATAAAGGGAATACCGTGGCAGAAGTATAGATGTTGTAATGCTTTTCAACTATTTTGCACAAAGTGAAAATCTTCCAGTAGTGCATTTCCAATCTTCCCTGGTAAGTTTAGGTATTCTTTGGGGATTTAATCTTATAGCCCTTAATGTTTTTATGTCAGCTATACTAAGGCAGAAGCATTTGCATCATTGAGTAAGCATCATTAAGAACAAGACTGGCCCCAGTGTTAGCTGTCACAGCTGAATTTTGCGTTTTGCTACCTGTTTCCATTGAGATCAGGCTCAGCCAGCGAGCTCAGCTCTAAATAGAAACTTTCTCAAAGCCTAGCTCTGCTCCTGACTTAGGGTAGTGGTAGTTTGGTGAAAAGTCCTAAAATTTGGAGCCAGTTTTAAAATTTAGGGACTTTATAAATCAACTGAAAATATCATGCAAGTCCATCAGGCTTTGGATCGGAGTGTGTGAAGTTGTGATTGAATCAGGTTCCAGTGTAATTCTGTGGGGAAACAAGGATTCAGCAGGATTCTTTCAGAGTTGAACCCCAAACTCATTAAAATATTACAATAAAGTAATTAATGCACATGGCCACTAGACACTCTTAAAATGTAAATTTCACAGCTGTAAGAAATTAGATTTGTTTAAAAATAACAGAAGGCTCAAGTACAAATTATGGAGTAAAAGCCTATAAAATTTCAAACTTGGTTTTAAGGCACAGGCGCTTTTTTTTTTTTTTTTTTTTTTTTTTTACTAGATCATTTACTTTAGCACTAGCATTCAGAAACTGAATTCCTTGTCCGTCTTTTGCCTCTGCAGTTGTAGTCAGGCACTGACGTGGAACTGATTAGTTGGGAAGTTTCTTAGCAGGTCAGACTTGGAGAACAAGGCAAATTTTGCAACGAGCCCGTGTCCCATCTGAACCCCATCTCACGTTCAGGAGTGCCAGGCTCGCAGTTGCAGGCACACCACTGTGAAATTCGTTGAATGCCAGTTTGAGTTGTCCGCACAGCAGGGGGGACAGGTAGTTCTCAGCCGACACTCATGTATTAACAGTTGTTGGGACCACTGCTTTTTCACTGTACGTGTGTTTTGGCTGGCACATGCAGAACTTGACCAATTTGAGTAGTTCCTAGAAGTCAACGCCCCTAAATCAATCTGTGCCACAGAGGGTAAGAAAATTAAAGCCGCTCCAAAGTTCAGGAGTGATGGAGCCATCTGGATTTTGCAAGGGACACAACGTACATCTTCTCAGTGCAGAGGCCGAACGCCAGATTCTCCAGCACTTTCTCAGCCGTCGGTGTTTACAAACACCGGCCTGACTATAATGCATGAAAAGACTTCGACTAACAAATGTCCGGCAGTGTATTTCAATCCGTTTACATTTGAAATAAGGCTGAAACTCAGGGCTCCACAGCGGCTTCTTGGCACACCAGCTTCAGCAGAGTACTGAAATGGTCGGAGGAAGGAATTCCGGTCAGAATGTGTTCCAGATGAATCCTGTTGGAGATCCATTTCTAAATTTATGCTACGTGCCTAACTATTAAAAAGTTCAGATTATGACCCCTCTAATGTTATTTTAATGCTAGTTTTTAAAATGTAATTATAAATCAAATTACATTTGAGATCTGAAGCTGACAGTAGTGAGCTGGAACACTCTAAGAGCTGCTTTAAAAATAACCCCTCTCAAACTTTGTTAGTGATTTCAGAAAGAGAAGTGCCAGCGGACTGGCCGGATTCATCCACGCTGCTTCTGCCTGAGACAGGACAACTTGCTAAGTGTCACTTGTTTTCTGGTTTCCAGAGACATAACGTGGGATCTTTCCTCTTTACCTGGAAACTGTGTTTCCAAAGTTTGGGTTTCTTTCTTCGAGCTTATGCAGAAGGCATCAGCTCATTTAAATTTATTTCCCCCTTTCTTTTGTCATTCTTTACCCTAACTAATTTCTCTAAAAATTAAGATTCCTAAACACTGAGCAGCAACCAGAAAAACAACTAAGTTGAGAAAAGCAGGCTGTGATTTGGCAAGTGCAAAATGTTTTGGTCACTCAGGTGATGGTAGGAGAGAAACGTGCTTAGTGACTGTGGTCATGTTGGTCAATGGCATCTGCTCACCTGGGTGAAGGTATGTATGTATTTCAAAAAAAAGGGCTGGGAAAGAGACCAGAAGGACATAGCCAAGAGGATGTAAGCATTCAGCAGGGTTGAAATAGTCTGTTAAAATAATGTCTATAAAGGTTTCGGTAACTTTATAATTTTTTTTTTTTTTTTTTCCTTTTAGTGGATGTAAATGTTTGGATTAGATACACCTGTAACTTGCCTAAAACTGAACTAATCCACAGATAGTGCATTAGAAACTACGGAATTCAAATTTCTGTTTACACAGATGCAGTTTAAGGGAAAAAAAATAAATCACTGAGTAGGCAGATCATAGAATCTTATAGGTGTTTTAACTACCTACAGAAAGATGGTGCTTATCCAAAACATCTTGCCATCTAAATGCAAACCAGAATAGAGCTACAACTTCGTATATTTTGGTGATGTTATGGCTCAGAATATTTTCCTGTACCTTTTCCTAATCATATTTTCAGTGACTCAAAAATGTGATTTAAATCATAGAATCATAGAATGGGTTGGGTTGGAAGGGACCTTAAAGCCCATCCAGTTCCAGCCCCCTGCCATGGGCAGGGACACCCTCCACTAGCCCAGGGTGCCCAAAGCCCCATCCAACCTGGCCTTGAACACTGCCAGGGATGGGGCATCCACAGCTTCTCTGGGCAACCTGTCCCAGTGCCTCATCAACCTCATCGTGACGAATTTCTGAGCAAACAATTCATAGTGACTCCTTAGGTACATTTTAGAGTTTTTCTTTTCTTGTGAATGTGCAAAGTATTTATTCAGTGGTTACCTATAGAATTCTTCAGTGAATAATACATTTTAAAAATCTTTATTCGTAGAGTTTTTTGTTTAGATTATTTACAAATTTATAGTCATAGTTGGTTACCTAAATCATGTTATTTTTTCTGTTTCCCTGATTGCATGAGTTACATATTTACTTGATTCAATACACAATGTAAATTGTGAGTGTTACAGCTGAACATACATCTCAGAATTTTTGTTTGGTTGCTCAGTTACATAAATCAGCCAGTTAGAAGAGGGAGGGGACGTACCACAGGATCTACTTAAGCAGCTAATACTTTGAAATTTTGAGATTATATATCCAGAAATATACATTTTGACCACAGTGCATAGATT
>NC_046196.1:13395000-13397500 GCF_011004875.1 Balearica regulorum gibbericeps | reverse complement strand
GATCTGGGAATGTGCAAGCAGACAAAGACAGAAAGCTTGAATGTGGCACAGCTGAAGAAGGAAGAACTGGCAAGAGATGGGGGTTGACAAGTTTCTGGTATTGACAGGAAACATGATATGCACAGCTGTATCTGTGACTAACTGAAAACTGGCAGGACATTCTTTAGATGATCACATCTATCAAACTCCTCTTTAAAGAAAGAATAAATATTTTACCAAAACAGAGGGAAAAAAAAAAGGGCTTAGAGCTGTTTTAATAAACTACTAGAAAACTATTTTGAAGCCAGCAACTTAGAAGGCAGTGACTTCTCATGCCTAGAAATTCAGTTCTAGGAAGGGAGCCACTGGTGATGGCAGGGAGGAGGCTGCAGCTTGTGCTTTAAACACCTTGTGAGATAACATCTAGGTAGACGATGCACTTCTAATTAATAGGGCAGAGAGGAAAAGGCATCGCCCAGTCAGATTACAGAAGCAAAAGACACATCTCATGAATTGTTCTTTGGACTGGTTTTATGCAGCATTTTTTGTAGAGATGACTGTGCTGGAGCCATCACTCTTGCTGCCATCGGCCCAGCTATCCGAGACAAAGTTTAAATACGTTAACTTGGGTACTCCTAACAAATGTGGTATCCTGGAAGCCAGTGTGTGATGTTTATCCTGTTGAGATCCACAGTGCTCTACGGCATTGCTACAAGTGCCTTAGCTAGCTATTTACTTCAGAGTGGTTGGGATACTCTTGGTGGAAAGTCTAGAGTTAGAAGCAATTGCAAAGTCTCAGTTGGCACAGATTAGTCCCAGGATTTAGGACTAACAGTGATTTAAGTACTAAATCCCTGCCTTTCCCCTCTAGCCTTATTCCAAGCTTAGCTGATTACAGGACCAAACTTAGAGATTTCCAGCTAATGAAGATGATACACAAGAAAGCTGTTTGTATAGCTTGATTTACATTGATGAAATGAATGCTATGTGTTTTATTTACAAAGAAGAATTACGTATCATCATTCTAGCTACTAATATTGCCATTATAAACTAGAAGTACAAAGTTTTTCAACCCTAGAGGACGAGATTATTTGTGGTAACAGCACAACCAACGAGTTGCTAGGCCAAAAGAAATACCTAAGTTCCAGGAAAGCAGTGCTAATTCTTACTGTTCCTCTGTAATTGGTGTAGCTTTTGAACTGGATGTTTACATGTGCGGAGCAGTACAATAACAGAGAATACGTTAAAAAATAAAATCTAAAATCTTGATTTTTCTAAGACTTTCCAGTCATAAAAAGCATAGTTACATATGGAGGGCATTCTCTAAGTCCTGTAGTAGCAAACTAGGGAGACAGGAGAAGATGTAAGGTACTTTGAAGAAATAAGGTAACTCTGCCTTGTGTAAAAACATTCTGCAATCATGTGCCAAAATCTGCCAGCCTTCAGGTTCAGGGGGGTGGCAGGCAGGTTTTCGGGCTGGTGCCTGCCTGCGGGTGGTGTGTGCAGACCGCCCGGAGGGCCAAGTCCAGGTGCTTTGCCCGGCTGTCCCAGGCTGGGCAGGAAGGGAGCGATGGGTACCACAAAGATGGACATTCAGTAGGCTTGAGATCTGTTAAAACACGGGAAGTACTTTGTGTGACATTTTCCACGTGTGGATTTGCATGAAAATAGTGGGGCACAGGACTCGGGCCCATGAGGCCCAGGCATGGTCCCCTCACTCTCCAGCCCAGGTCGGCCTCCTGCCCGAGCACCCTCCCTGAAGCCTTGAGGGGGGGACCAAGATGGTGCAGGAAAGTTAGTAACTGGTGGTGAGGACACGGCAGTTGTAAAGGATGCACTGAATGGAGTATTTTCCACAAGCATGCTGAACGATCCACGGCAGGCCTCCGCGGCACCCTCTTGCCCAGAGCAGCAGGTGCCTGGTGGGGGCCGCCCCGAGGCCTCCGGGCGGGGCCGGGCTCTGCGGGGCCGTCTCCCCTCCCCGGCACGGCAGGGCGGCCTTTCAGCAAAGCCCACGGCTGAAAGCCGCCGCTGTGCACAGCCTCCCCTTCCCCAAACCCACCCGCCGGGGCGGCCGGTTGCCGCGGCAACCACAGCGCGGCGGCCGGGCTGCGGCGGGGTGCGGGCCCGGCCCGGCCTTCTCTGCTGCGGCCCGGCCCGTGGGGTAGCGGCGTCCCGAGCAGCCGGCCCCGGCGCGGTGCTGTGTGCCGCTGGGAGAGGCAGGAGACGGCAGCGCCGGGCAGGCGCGGCGGGGTGTCCCGCCCGGGAGGGAGCCGCAGTGCCCCACTGCAGGCCCCCGGCCTGCGCCTGGGCCTGAACGCTTCACCAAGTTTCTTCCGATTTAGTTAAAAATTGTTGACAGTCTATTAGCTGCGTATCATTAGAAAGTCTGATGTCTCATGGACATTCTGCATGTAGTGCCATTTCTCATGACTTGTTTAATTAACAGGCGTTTTTGACCCAGACTTGTTAGAAAAGTGTTGCTGTTCTCTCCTGCGAAATCATGCCTAATGAACATAGT
>NC_046196.1:13390000-13392500 GCF_011004875.1 Balearica regulorum gibbericeps | reverse complement strand
TTTATGTGTGTAACAACTGCAGACACAGACTTCTGCCAAGTTACTGGAGTCCCTTCAAACTTCTGAATTAATATACGGATGATTAAACAAAATGTTTGCCTCTCTGTCTTGTATTTGTGGAATTTTTTTTCAGGGTTTTTTGGGGGAGAGAAATTGAAACCCCCGGTCTAACAGTGTTAGCTGGTCAGGCCTTTTCAGCATATTAAGATCAAGGAGCTGTACAAAGTTTCCTAGGAAATAAATATAACCCATTAGTTCAAAAATATTGAGAAACAGTTAACATATTCTAGTTCCAAGAAACCACTGCTGTTATTTTGAGTAGTTTTGATACAACCAAATCAAAGCGAAGATTTGAAATAGCTTTTCTGAAAGCCCAAGCCTAAGTCATAAATTATTCTACACCATGATTCGTTCAGATAGTAAAACCATACCTCTTTGCCTGACATTACTGAAATGTGGAAAAGGGAAAGTTAAAAATAAAATGAAACATTTAAATCTTTGCTGTTGAGAACCTCAGATAGATGGCAATATAGCAAAGTTGATAAAAGCGATTCTCAATTAGACTTTATTATTATTTTATTGAGGTATTATTAATAAACATCAGGGTGCAGCGGGTGATAACACTATCCTAGTATTAGACAAGTGGACACTGAAGAAAAATAAAGGCAAGTTGCCTGTAATGAGAAAAAGTAGAAGGATGTGGATAAACTGCAAATGACATGAAAAGCAGAAATATCATGTATTTGCTCTTCAAGCCTGATCCTATGGCCTTTAGCTGTATAGTTAGACCTGTTAACTTCTGCATAACCAGTTGTGAATAAGCTGTAGTTACATGAGTCCAGGCTACACAACTAGTTCTGAAGAGAACAGGTAGAATATTTTAGTGTTTGGGTTGGGGTCTTTTTGTTGTTTTTAAAGTGGGGTTTTGGGGTTTTTTTCAGCCCAGTAAATCCACACCACTCTGTGTGTTTTCAGTTACTTTTTACAGACCTCTTTTTCTCTTAAAAAAAAAAAAATCCTAATTCCAATAAATTTCCTGAAGTTAACTATAAAAGATATTCATGTACTAATTCAATAGCCTGTAAACCGTAATATTATCAGCACTACACTGGTAACAATTACAGTGGCAATACATAACTACAGTGTGTTTTGAGGGCAGTATTTTAATAAGGTAGGTGTTTAGTTCCCTGCAGCATATAAAACTGGTGATTTTGACTGCAGAGCTGCTTGGACTGGAAATCACAACAGTTGCCAGTAAGGTTTAGAAAGTGTGTGCCAGGCAAGGGAATCACTGTTCAATGTATTTACCCTCTGGGGAAGTAAAACACAGATGGGGGAGTTAGGAGTCTTCTAACATTTAGCTGATACATTAGTGGGTAGCAATTCTGCTTCAGGGATGTTCAAAGTAGTTCATCTACCAGTTGGGAATCATTATGGGCACTAGTACTGAGGATTAGCTATGATAGAACAATAAGGGATTGTGGAAGTACCGCTATCCTCCCCCCTCCCACAGACAAGTGTTTCATAATCTTTGATACCTTTTTACAGAAAACAGTAGTTCTGGATTATTCAGATGTTTTCAATATACATACTAAAGCACCTATCTTCAGGTAGGATTGAACTGTCATAGGCAAATATGACCTCCTAATAGGTATTTTGACTGAAATTGCGTAAAATATCATCTCTTCATAATAAGCAGCACTGTTACTGTGTGTATTCTTACCAGTTAGTTGATGTGAGAAAAGCTTGCTAAAGGATCTGCATTTGTACGTCTATATACTGGGGAAGCAAATGCAACATTAGATCTCTGGGATTGTTTTTATGCTATGAGAGATAAGGCTGTGCCTTAAAACTGTAAATTCACGATGGAGGAAGGCACACTTTGAGGAAAGGAAGAGCATGGTCAAAAATCAGGAGAAAGCAACTCTCAGTTTTTGTTGATAATCAGTTGCTATCATCTGATTATTTTTACCCTAGCAGTCTCACCTGGACATACATTAAATTTTTCCTATTTTTTTCTATAGTCTTGAAGTTAAAACATTTTTCCAAAATGTACAAACAAACAGCTAATTTCATTGCACTGCCGTCTGCATGCAGCGAAATAAAATATGATTAGCTAGCTGAAAATGTGTAACTTTTCAATCAGTAGTTAATTCAGTCCCAGAACCATATTCATATAGGTTTGAAACAAAATTGACCTTCTTGTTTATGTAATCTGTACATACAATAAGTGCCTGATTCAGTAACAAGCTACCCAACAATGTAGATTTTCTGAGACACAGGAAAAGAAGCAAAATCTAGTATTCTTCTGAATAGACCCATCACCTGTGCACTGCTAATGCTCTGAAGTTTCTGCATTTGGAAGGGGCAAAATTAGTACAGGAAACAAATTCCTCGTGTTACGCAGAAGACGAAATTCTCATGGCCAATTGCAGAGCAGCTGAGTGGAGAGCTGCAGGGACAGGGAGGGGTAGACCTCTTCTCATGGTTGTCTGGCATC
>NC_046196.1:13337500-13385000 GCF_011004875.1 Balearica regulorum gibbericeps | reverse complement strand
TGCTCCAGCGTGGGCTCTCTCCACGAGGCCACAGGTCCTGCCAGGAGCTTGCTCCAGCGTGGGCTTCCCATGGGGTCACAGCCTCCTTCAGGTGCATCCACCTGCTCCGGTGTGGGGTCCTCCATGGGCTACAGATGGATATCTGCTCCACCATGGACCTCCATGGGCTGCGGGGGGACAGCCTGCCTCTCCATGGGCTGCAGGGGAATCTCTGCTCCAGTGCCTGGAGCACCTCCTGCCTCTCCTTCACTGACCTTGGTGTCCACAGAGTTGTTCTCTCACATATTCTCATTCCTCTCTCTGGCTGCAGTTGCTTTCGGTGGTTTTTTTCCCCCTTTTTAACTTTGTTATCCCAGAGGCACTACCACCGTCGCTGATGAGCTTGGCCTTGGCCATCAGCAGGTCCGTCTTGGAGCCGGCTGGCATTGGCTCTGTCAGACATGGGGGAAGCTTCTAGCAGCTTCTGGCAGAAGCTACCCCTATAGCCCCCCCGCTACCAAAACCTCACCGTGCAAACCCAATACACTATGCAAGGGAAGAGTGATGTCGGATTCTGAATTTGCTTGAAGATTTGATTCCAGTCTTTTCTGTAGTCCATAGATTACCAAAATATTTAATTTCAGCCTGTAATTAAAATAAAATCGTATTATATAGGAATTTTGAGTCTCTGCAAAATATTTTAGACTCCTTGGTCTGCGAAGGGTAGAAACTTTTCTAAGCAGGGCTCCTGGTGCTCCATATATGGTTGTTAGTGGCAGGCTTCTTCTGCAATGGCTCGTGGTACTCAATTTAAAAAATTGAGAGCATATTTTCCTGTTAAATATTGAGCGCTTTGTTGCCTAAAAGTTGATGGCAAAACTGTCATTGACTTCGGTGGCAAAGATCCTAAAAGACCTGAAATTATGTGAGTTTGGGGAGTAATTTATTTTGTTCACAAATTGTCTGAGAGCAGATAGGCATTTTCTCATGTTGCTTTGTTGCTCGAAATTATTTGCAGTGTTCTTCATGGAGCAATGCTTGGGCTGCTGATTGTTTGCATTGTAAACAGTTTGTTGTAAATATTCACCACGTTGATTAGTTGCAGAAGTCACGTGCAGGTCTTTACGTTTCCTCATTGGCTCATAGATGTAACTGGAAGCAGATGCCTATCCTAATACTCTCTAAAAGAAAATCTATACTAAATAGACTAAAAACTCAGCTCCTCTTTGGGGTTTTGCTTTATTAGCAACAAAAACAAAAAAATAACAAGTCAGTTCATGCCTTCTTCCCAGCTTCGGGTGCTTCTGAGTTTGCTCCCCTGGGCTGCATGGCGCGCTTGCTGGACGAGGCCGTGGCCCCGTTGAGTTCGATGGCAGCGCCCCTGTTGACTCCAGGGGGAGGCGAAAGCTCTGCCGGGGCGTTGCAGTGTCCTTGCCCCGCTGGGATAATGCACCACCTGCTCCGTCCCACACGGGAGCCCACTTAACCGTTTCCAGCCAGTGCTCTCACGGGTGAGGTTTCACAGGGAGTCACAGCAGCCTCCTACACCAGCCCAGCCATTAGGAATCACCGTGTTTCAACGGTACGGTCTAATACACAGCTCAGGGTTGCTTTGGCAAGTCATTGAAGCTCCTTTTTTTTCATAAACATTCCTGCTAGTGAGGCTGGTTTGCTGGAGTACTCAAAGATGAAATGCAAAAGGGCAGGAGCAACATAGAGCAAAAAACCTGTTTGCAACATCAATGGATGTAGGTGAGAAATGGTTCTGAATATCTCTTCATCTCTAATTTGAAGTAAAATTTTGTTTAGGTTTCCCTCAATGCCATTTCTTTCCTGGGACTGATAGCTTCACTGCCCTTTTTCCTAGACTATTTGTGTGGAAGCGGGACTAGACGGAATAAAGCTTAGATTATTGTTGCTCCGTTTCACTCTGGTAAAAGTGCTACCGGGAAGAACGCAGGATCCTGGCTCTCCGTGTTCCATTAGGTTTGTATTTAATTATGGTTCTTCCTTTTTCTCCAGGCTCTCTCCAGCTTCCTGGACCACACACTACAATGTTTAGCTGGTCACTGTTTTTTTCAGTCCTGCTGAGCACCCTCAATTCCACCTAAAGTGAATGGGAATTGCTGAAGCTCAGCACTCTCTAAATAAAGGCCCCTATTATCGATGTCACTGTTTGAGATAATAACTTGTGCCATGCATAAAGAGTGAAATCACTGTGCTTTTTTAATTCCTTCATATGAGATTTTGCTACTCTTTACTTTTCTCTACTGCTCAATGGTCCAGCTAGATAGCGTGGCTTTTGAAATAGGCAATGCCTTCTCTAATTAGGCACCATTGCAGTTACTGATGGATTCAGACAATTTTGTGTTCAAAGTTAATGAATGTTGGCTTTGATCAGCCTCTGACTGTGATTGGTAGCGGTAGTTTTACCCATGCTTTATGCAAGTCACCCAAACCTCTTGGTTATACAGAATTGAGCTAACAGTCTTACAGAAAAAAATAAAATCTACTAAATGAGCCATTGTTAGAATGTACCGTGTGCAAGGAGTGTCGTGGTTTAACCCCAGCTGGCTACTAAGCACCACACAGCTGCCCATGGTGGGGTGAGGGAGAGAATCGGAAGGGTAAAAGTGAAAAAACTTGTGGTTTGAGATAACGGTTTAATAATTGAGATAAAATATAATAATAAATTGTATTGAAAAGGAGAATAAATAAAAAGGGGGAATAAACCCTAAGAAAAACAAGTGATGCAAGTGAAAAGCAATTGCTCACCACCAACCAACCGATGCCTAGCTGGTCCCTTAGAAGCAACGATCCCCCAGCCAGCTTCCCCCAAGTCTATGTGCTGAGCATGACATCATATGGTATGGAATATCCCTTTGTCCAGCTTGGGTCAGCTGTCCTGACTGTGTCCCATCCCAGCTTCTTGGGCATCCCCAGCCTTCTTGTTGGCAGGGCAGTACGAGAAGCTGAAAAGTCCTTGACTGCTTGGCAACAGCTACAACATCAGTGTGTTATCAACATTAGTCTCATCCTAAATCCAAAACACAGCACTACACCAGCTATTAGGAAGAAAATTAACTCTATCCCAGCCAAAGCGAGGACATACAGGAAACCCCAAGTGTTTAATTTGAATCTAAAGTATGTGGTGGAAGGTTGTGCTGCAAAAGCTGTATGTTCACTTGGGTTCCATACAGGTGTCTCCCTCCTGCAAAAGCCACTTGGCTTCCATCCTGGCTCTGCCACCCCATCACTGTGAGTGACATTCTAAAAAATGGTGTCAAGCTCAAGTGATCAGGCTGCCTTTAATGATCCGTGCAGCTGTCTCCGTCTCCTCTCTGCACAGTTTCTAGATGCAAGGTACGTCTGTCTGTCCCATGCCTCTCCACACTGCTTCTCTCCGTGATACACGCTCACTGCACCAGAGCTCACAGGGAGGAAACCGAACCTGTGTGACCATTGTACTGCTGCTTTCCCCGTAGGGTTTTTGATGAATTTGCATTAGGTGATTATCCCCTCATGCATGTCTCAGAAAGGCAGGTAACTCCACATTGTCAGTTTTCCATCTGTAGCATGTGGATAATTATACTTTTCTGCCTCACATGGGTGTTGTGAGCACTAATTAGTTAATGTCTTTTCAGCACTTTTATCATACAAATACTAAGCAGTTATTGCTATAATTATTATTATTTCTTATTATTTTGTTGTTCGTCAAATAAGGGATTTTGAGCACTCAGTTATGCCTGAGTATTTGAAAGTATAACTTCACATACATTAAATGATGGTGGTATGGTAATGCCAGTTGGTTGCTTTAAAAGGGTGATGCGTGTTTCATGCTTGGCAATTCACAAATTCACACCAACTGAAGCAGCGTTTTCTTTAAAAATATGCCTCTGAAGCAACAAGATCTCACCAGCAAAAACAGAAATCCAGTGTCTGTAATATAATAAGGCATAACACAGTTTACATTAGCTGATTAATAGTGCATGCTTTGGGTGTGCTGTGAGCACTGGGAAAAACTCACTTGGCTACAGGGAACATGGCTTTGGACATCAATGGTTGAACTACAGCCGTGTCAATTCAGCAATGGGGTATTCCTGAGTTCGTGCCAAAATCACTGGACTTCTGTAGAACTTTAGGTTCTCTTGAACCCCAAATTTAAGTAAAACTTAACACCCCCACCCCAAAAACCCAAACGACTTACGCAAAACTTAACAAAGAAATCATGAAACCATCATGTTTCCTGGAATGTGGTGTGGAAGGCATGTGCCTACCAAGGGTCATCCAGGGGATGGTGAGCTTGGTCAGAATAATGCTTCCTCAGCTACAGAATCAGGCCCCAAGATTCCCTTGGCCTTGGGATTTTCTAAGACCAAGGGAATGCCTTATGTTCCATATGACATGATTTTTAAGTCTGGAAATCCTGGGTGTTTGTTCTAGGGGACTGAAACACAAAAGGTTTTTTCTCAGAGAAAGGGAATCATGATGTGGAAAAGCTTCTTCTTGCAGATGAAGGGCCCAGCTTCTGTAGCAGGCTTCCTTTTTGTGGACTACTGTGGAAGCGTTTCCATACAGTCTAAGGACAATATAGAAGGATAATGGCATGAAGGATTCAATTTCCCAGGCGGAAAGCACAGGCATGGGAATGTAATTCTTGTTATGTACAGCCACTTGGAATTGGATGCAGAACAAAGCAGATCTCTGGCAAGCATCTGAAGAACTGATTGATGATGGAGCACTGTGGGGGGAAGGACTGGAGGCTGGCAGGTAGGGATGGATGGGTTGGGAACTATAGGAAGCTGCAAATCATCAACTTCTGGTCCACAAAGACCAGGAAAAAGGACTGCGGCTCAAGCCGTAAGCCATTTTTTTTCTTGGAGCCTCTTAAGGATCCATGAAAGCATGGCTGTAATTGGATTAGAGTTTGTGTGGAGGCACAAAGCCCCTGTGCAGATGTCCTTGACTTGCTATCTGCTTCCCTTGTGGAGCAGCTACCAATTTTGCTAGTGAGGAGAGGGCCGCCATGCTAGGCTGTTGCTGGAGAGCGCGCTTTCCAGTGGGACTCCTCTGTGCCGTGGCACGGCCGGTTCCCTGCTCCGTGACCACACGTGCAACTGGAGTGGCTAGCTTGTCCCAGACCAAACGGACAGCTCTGTGTGACACGTGATGGCGTAACGCAGAGGAACACCGGGGCTGGGGCTCGAGCAAGGTGTGGAAGTCTTTTGGTGATGTTTTGGACAGAGGGGTAGGGTTCAATAGGACAGGCTTGATGGGGCTGCCAGGTTAGTCCTCAGCAGAAGGCAACTGCTGCCCTGCTCAGCTGGATGGATCGCATCAGGATTTCTTTCGTTCCCAGCCTTTCCCGTGGGATTTTCTGTGGGAAGGTGTGATCTCCTCCATAGAATAAGCTGTCAGCCTTCTGACAGCTATATAGCGCTTAGACATTTGCTTCAAGTGAGGATTTTCAAGCTAAGTTTGTTTCTTCCTGAGGATTGTCTGGGAGTGACTAGGAAAACAGAAGTACCCTTTTTTGAGGGTTGTTTTGAAAATGTCTGTGTTTGCAGAGTGAGTATGCTGTATATAGCGTAGATAAATAACGTAGGAGCGTCTTGCAGCTCCTATGCAAACTGGCAAGATTTTCTTGCAGAGTTGGAGCCGCTGTTAGGAAATTATTGGGCTTTGGTAAATTCAGCTCTAAAAGGGATTTTAAATCTACAATTAGGATGGGAAAAATTTTAAGTTAAATGCCTAATTAAGTACAGACAGGACATATATTTTTGAAATGTGACAACTCTTTTCTTGTAGTTGCCTGTGCTTACATACACACTGCAGTATTTTATGGTTTGCACCTGAAGTTATTTATGCACTATGCCCAGCAGCTGTATGAATATCCATTTATGTGACCTTGTAATCAGTTTATTAGTGGTTTAGTGCCTTGTTGCTGTTATTTTTATCAGCCTAAGCTACAAGAAGTTAATTTCAATAGAATTTCATAAACTAAGTTTGAAAGCAGTAGTTCACCAAAAGTTGTGAAGCAGTGTCCAGTCATGTCCAGGTTTCAGTCCAGTCATGGCAGTTTTCTTCCTGTCTTCAAGGAAGTCACAATATAAGCTGTAGTATTTTGTTGGGTCTGGTTTTTTTTAAAGTGTTAATTTTACAGTTGTTTTTATAATGGGTTTTCAGAAGGACAAAATATATATAGAAGCAACATGTTAGTAAACCAACAGATATCTGTGCAGAGAAAAAAATAGCTACATTTTAGAGCAAACAAGTCCTTTTTCTGGTCCCAAAATCTTGTCTGGATTTTTATTCCCCGCCCCCCAGCTATATTGGCTGGTCTGGTAAAAGCTATTACATCTCTGTGTAACACGTGTCATTCTTAGAATAGACTGTCACAGTTCCAGCAACACACCTACTACATACCGTAAACAATTTTATTTAATTGATGTCAGAATTAAATGCTATTTTCTTAAATAAATGCATGAGTGGATTATCTGGAGAGAAGTTTTTTAGTACCTACAATTGTACCACGCGACATTTGTTAAGAGGCCATTGTCAGTAATTCATTTTGTGACTGCGACTAGGTGTTGCTTTGTTGTGGTAAATAAGCATGAATAAAAAGCCAACTTTCCAATGCATTCCCAACTGATAGGCTTATGATATTGTGTGCCTGTATCATAAAATAGCAGATCATCCTATTGGAAAACAAAACAAAACCTAACTCCATCAATTAAGCACATACTTGTATCTTTTTATAATGTTTTTACAGTTTCAGGAAGGGACAAATCCCATGGTGTCATCCATGAACATAGCTGAAGTAAAAGTGGCCCCCTTTTAGTTTGAGTGAGAAATACTGTAATAGACTGGGTTGCTATTATAGAAAGTTTATTGTTATTGGTATATAAACTAGCTGGGGGCTTAAACACAGAGCAGCTGGGTAATTTAGCTAGCTCCTGGATCCAATTAAAAAAATCTATGTTCTGTCCACAGTAGGGGAATGGTCATAGCTGAGAAACTACTATATATTGGATTGTACCACACCTGTGGCATGTATAAGCTGTGTAGGCTGTAGAAAACATTAAATCCTCTCATTACTGCCTTACATAAGACAGACACTTCAAGCAGTTCCACATTTATCTGAGATTACCGGTTAAACTCATTAAAAAGCAACTAGGGCTTGTTCACTCAATTGGATGTTTTCAGGACATTGGTGTGCTTCGTGATTGACGGCAGCGTGTCTTTGATTAGGGAGATGACATTTTTGGGAAGAGTTACCCTTTCTGATTTCTCGTTCGCCAGGTGTGTCCGAGGTGACAGGTACGTTGTGAGCTCCCTCACCCGCCGCTGGTAAACTTGAACTTGCGAAACAGGATCTAGAATCTTTTTTTCGTTTCATTTGAGGAAGAAATGCACCATTAACGCTTCGGGTTCTAGCCAAGCTCAGGCTCTGACAGCAATTACAGGCAACTGATGGAATAAATTGTTTGGAAAACTCTTTATCATTAATGTTGCCTTTTTGTTTATACCAAGTAAATGAGGGAAAGCAACTTTGACTCGCAACCAGGTAGCGGTACACTGAACTTCCTACCACCAGTGTCCTGCTTTTCTTTGGCTGGTCTGGTTTTTTGGTTGGTGGTTGTTTTGGGTTTTTTTTCCCCCTCCTTGTTTCACACTTTTTCACATTGAATTGGACACTTGTTGCTACTCCCTAAATAAAACCTTACTAGTTTCTTTAAACCTGTGAGTAAACTTAGCCGGGTGTGTGGCTTCACAGAAGACAGTGGGGCCATTCCGGTGGATTCCTCTTTTTGGAAACATAAATGCTTTTGGGATCCGAGCTGACAGTCGTGAGCTTCAGAGGACAGGGACTGTTTTCTTCTTTTGTACTGGGAAGTTATTGTCTCCTTAGCCGTAGCGCAGGGTCCCGGATCTGCATCTGGCCAATGTCAGCTAAGACATTCAGGCACTACTGTAATACAAATAGGAATAATAATGGTATTTAACATTGCTTTTTTCATAAATCAATCAAAGAAGTCAAAGCAGCAGGCATAACTAATATTACTTACAGTCAGATAGGGCTACATCTCTTTCATAAAAAGTGTTTTTCTGCAATATTTAACCATTGTTGGCAACAATCATCAATATTAATCCTTAACAGCAACATGATAACCAAGCTAGCAGATAAAATGGCTGTTAAAAAAGTAGGAAAAAAAGGAATAATAGGATTGTGGAATTTTAATATTCTCCAGCTATTTATTAAAAAGTGCTTATTTTGTATGTGTTTATTTCTAATAATCAACTGTAACATTACTTTGCAAAAACCTGTAATTGCTTCTTAATTTCAAATCCCAGTTCCTTTGTGCTGTATACAAAGGTAGGATATTTCTGTACTTATTGTTCACAGCACTCTGTGTAAAAAATCACGTTCATTTCAAGAAGCTGTTATGGTATTGATTCTGGTAAAGACTTCCATTAACTGACCAATCTAAATCTCATAAGTGATGTCAGGATAGTTATGCATTTGCTTGGTTCAAGTATTCAGCCATTATGTTAGAATGCAGGCAGTGTCTGAATATGGCTGTTAAATTATTTCTAAATACCGAACCAGAACAGCTTAACAGTTCTGCAGTTTGAGACTGACACAAAAATGACAATCTGCCACCTCTTTGTTTTTTAAATATTAACGTTGTATTGGGATAGTATTTTTGGAGTAAAAACCTGTGGCACGAGAGGATAAGTGACATAAACAAAGGCAGCTGGGCTGCATGAAATAATGGAACAATAAGGCCCTTACAGCCGTTCTCATCACTCCAGTATGTTAATTAGCATTCTGTTGTGGCCGCAACACTGAAAACATGTAATCTGTATTGGTGTACTGTACAGCTGTGAACACACATTCTTTTTTGTTAGTCCCTAGAGTTAGCCTTGCCATTGGCATATGTGTGTGGGCCAAAAGTCAAACCATCGCCACTAAAATACCACGCTAGAGAAGCAGAAGAGATTTGCTTTTATTTATTTCCATTGTAACCCGTGATGTAATCTGGTTACACAGCTTCTGTCTGTCTGCTGATTTTTTTACCGTTTTGCGCGCGTGTGTGTATGTGCGCGCGCGTGCGTCTGCGTGTGCGTGCAAAGGAGCGTGTGTGTGTATGGCCAAACTAATAATCTGAAATAAGTGATTTAGGAAGATCAAATGTGCTATAAATAAATAAAAGCTTTTCCCTCAATAGAATAGTTTAAAAAGTCCGCCGTGAGGGACATTACAGCTATATTTTCTTTTTCATGGGTACAGCTAGTTTGATGGGTTTATTCATAATTTTATTAAAGAAAAATAGTTCAGAAATCATCAGTGCTTCAGTGAATTCAGCTGCACAGGTATGGAAGGCTTGCATTATTTTATTTTGATACAAATATTTAAAAAAAAAATCAGTGAAAGCAAAACAAAAGAAATATGATTAAGGGAAAAAAGTTTGCTATTTATACTCCCTTTTAAAAAGAATCCATGCTACAGTCAGGATCTCAGCCCCATGTGTCCCTGTGAACCTCGCTTGACCAGGGGTTAGAGGAGACCACCTAAGGGTGGTTTGGTCAGGTGGAATTCATTCCCCATTTGAGGGGATTGGTATTTCTTTGTAGTGCTCCTATATGTTAAAAACATGCTGACCTGTCCTGATGTATTGGTACTTACCTAGCAAAGCAGCCTACCTTTTTGGATCATAAATTAGATTTAAAATTAAGAAATAAGATTTCTAGTATTTCCTCTTAAATGTACATTTACGCAGCGAATATTCACTTGTCAAACCTGTTTGCTAGTCTCCATTTATTACTTCATTGTGACGATCTCTGTATTCACACACACGGAAAAAAGGAGGTAGGAAAAATTTTTCTTAGAAAATAACTTGCGGTGCTCTTGGGTGAATGCATCCTTTATCCATACTCAGATGATAAGAGTGAAGGCTTAGCTCATATTTCTGCACTAATCTACTTCAAACCTGATCTTGAAAAATTACCCTCATTGCACAAAGAAAATACAGCATTTAAGTCACCATGCTGATCAAATTTGGTTCTGCTTTTTGACTGTGGAGGGAACAAATTGTTTGGTGATTCTGTGATGTGAACCAGCGTCCACTAGGGACTGAGTAAGTTTTTTGTTTTTTCTTTAACCACTTTCTTTCTTTCTCAAGTAGATTGTAACTCTTTTCACAAGACAGATATGTTACTATTATATTGTATTTGTGTGCGAAGTGTTGAAAGGTTAAAAAAAAAAAAAAAGCTTAATACTTTATAGTGTGATTGATAGCATGATTTTAGAGATACTAAATATTTAGATTTTGTGCTTGCATTACTGTTTTTATGGAAACAAAAATCAGGAATGCTGCTTTAAAAATTAAATTTCTACAGGAATAAAATACAGGCTGTCAAAAAGGGAATAAGAACAACAACAAAAATGTTAGTAGCTATCCCTGAATTTGTCTTTATCGTGGTAAAAGTATATAATTAATAGAAGAATTTTAGCTCCAGATGTGGCTATACTATAATAGAGCCTTATAAATGCTACAGAAAGAAAAATTGCTTGGAACGAATGAGAACCAAATCAAGAGCACACCTGGGTTTGACAAAGATTGCATTTACTGACTGCTGTGCTATCACATTACAGAGAAAGACCAAGTCTTTGGGAGCAGCTGTAGAGAAAGGCCTGGCAAATCTGCATGCAAATAGCAGCACATTGTTAACTTAATCAGATGCCGAGGAAAAGATGTGCCAGACCATGAGGATGATCTATAAACAAGTACAGAGTCCAGAGAGATTGTGAGGGCTAGGCAGATTAAAAAGGTATACCACAAGGGTTCTGTCCTTGGGTCAGATTCTCGTCTTTTATGTTGCCTGAAGGTTACTGCCATTCAAGCTAACTTATCACAGTGTTTGTTATAGCCCGTTGTAGTAAATTTGTCAAATAGTACCCGGTTTGTTCTTTGCACGGATATAAATAATTGCATATTATTTTGGGAGTTTGGTAGCTCTTTGTTCCTTGGTGGTAGAGATACGGGTATTATTTTCTGAAGGAACAGTGTGTGATTTCATAACTCCCATTAAATAATATTACTGTATAAATGTCCCAGTGTAGCGAGATAAGAAATAGTGTGATACACCGTATAAAGAGACAGATCTTCCATTAAAAGAAAATCTTTCTTATAAACTGAAGTGCCCTGACAAAAATCGTCTTAAGAAAGTTAGAGACACCTGCTCTTCGTATCATTTATTAATGTTAACGGGAATATATGTTTAAAATCTTCTCTAAGTTTAATATCATAAAAAATAAAGAAGTAATACTATTTAATCACCCACAGCTTAATAGTGCCTTAGTTGTTTACTGCCATTGCACTAATTGCTCTGTACTAATGTGTTTTTGTGTGATTTCCAGTAGTGCTAAAAGAACTGAGATCCATAACCAATTAAATATAGTGTTTTTATGTTAAAAATATATCTGCAGTAGACTAGCAAATGAACAGTGGTATTCTTTTAAAAACAAGAGAGGGTTGGCAGTTGCATAGCTGCAGAGTAATAGGTATTTTTCATTGCATCTTTTCCACAGTGACATTGGAGTAATCTTTATGAATAAGCAAACTGCAGAAAGCTGAGCATTTTATATTATATTATGGGCCAGAATCTCCTCTCATACAGTTATAAATCAGGTATAACTTTATTAAAGACAGAAGATTTACACCCACCCAAAAGAGGTGGACTCAGGCCTTTTGTTTCTGCAAATGGCTTTTCTTTTTTTCGGAAATGTAACTTTTAAAATCTGAAATACAGATTCATCTCCAGTGCCCGAGCATAAATATTCCGGCTATACGCGCCCCATGGCAAACCGTGCCCAGGGCCAGCTGTGCCGGGCAGGCAACCCACGCCCAAGGAGGTGGTTCGGGTCCCTGGCTGTCTCATAGCCAGCAGGACAGAAATGATGTTCAGAGACTTGTAGGAGAGGAAGCAGCACCGTGTGTATCCTGTAGTGCACCCTGCCAGAGGGTTAATTGAGGAACGTTGTTGTTGGCTCCAGAAGGAGCTCGCTGCCTGAGACAGGGCACCGCAGCAGAGACTGCGAGGGTGAGCGAGGTGAGGCGAAATTGGACATAATAGCATTAATAATAATAATTAAAGACTAAGAGTAACAAAAGAACGCATAACTAATACACCAGTCTATTGCTTTTTATTACAAAATTAATATTCATATGAATGCTATCAGAGCTATTCGGTATTAAACTGGTAAGACAAAAGCCACATTGTAATATATTATACAATATATTACAAGGTGTTCCTGTGGATTTTGACCAGCTGAAAACAAACTAGCAGCACTACCAAACAGTCCATTTCCAGGTCTTCAGCACAAGACCCTCAGTCAGCACAGGATCCCCAGACCCACGGAGCAAGAACGCTCTTCGCTTTATGTGGGGGGAAGTAATGAGATCAATTAGATCCTCATCCATTGAACTGTAGACAGCTGTTGGTGCATAATAATCATCATTAGAGATGGGTGAATGTGGGATACTTGATTTGCCAGGCTACCCGCAGGTATTCTAAAAATGCCAGACTTAACTCTTGAGTATTTTGAGTACTTGAGGCCAACGTTTTCTCTGAAGTCTCTCCTGGGACTATTGATCTTAAAAGAAGAAAAAGGTGCATCTGAGAGCCAGGAGAGCTAGAAGGCTGCCAGGCTGCTTTTCAGGGCTGGAAAAAGTTGAGCAGCAACCTCCCGCCAGCTGCTGTGTCAGCATCACCGTCTTCATGGCCACATGGAGCTTGTGAGACCTAACCCCAGCCTGACTGCAACCCTCAGCAGCCATGCTCGTTAGCCAGCTTCTTCGTTTCTCCTCACGATAGTTTCATGGTAAGAATTGCACCCTTTTTAGGCGTGGGTGGATCCTCTCTGTCCATCCCATAGTTCAAATGTTACCTGTTAACAAGGATCACCCCAATTCTGGTTGTATACCAACGCAACCAGTTCGTGTGGTAGTGAGGTTATACGATGTTGACATTGCTTTTTGGAGGATGGGTACTGTAACCTTACCAATATCTCAGTTTGAGCCTCTAAGCCACCAATAGACTATATGAGCACCACTAGCTTGTCCAGAATATGCAGTCACTGTGCTGTGGTCTGCATTGTTCTGCTTATTCATTTCAGACTTTTCTTGGAAGCCTAAATAAATGCTTGTAGCCTTTGATACTTGTATGTTAAAAATGTTATAAAACCCTCTTCACTGGTGGTGTTATTCGCACGCATCCTTGCAGCTCCATATGTTCTGCACTTTTAACCTTTATAATAATTCTTATAATTAAGAGTCCTTTTTCGAGGCAGTGGGTGCTGCCATTCCAAATATATCATATTTACTCTGTTGTTACTACTGTTTAGTTTTGATTTGGTAGCGTAAGTAAACAATCCACTTATTTTAGTGGGCTTCCTTATTTGTTTATACTCCTTAAAATAGGTGTGAGTTTCCAGTGTAAAATGATGGTATCTCCGTGGTGAAGTCATGTTAGTATTTATGGGAGTTTAATAAAAACAGTCCAGCATCATGGGATAGTGGGAATCAGAGTGAAAGCAAATTTGTGCAAGAGAGGAAGTGCATGTGAGATGAGATCTTCTGAATCCTCATCTGAGTTTTTGACAGTGCTTCTGACATATTCTTATGTCCATTACTGCTGTTTTCTGATGTCCAGGTCTAAACCTGTTCCTGATGTCAGTGGGGGTATACGTGAGCAACAGATTTGGCCCCGATTTGGAAAATAATACTTAGGTACCCTGCAAGCTGCAGTGACGATTAATTTGTTAATGTTTGTACATCACTCTGAATATGTAAAGTGCTGTGTAAGCGTTTAGTAGTATTAAGTCCCCGTGCATCTCTTATGTATCCTCAATGTCGGTACAGACTGTGGGTTTTGCTCTTACGGACTACTAGAGCTTAGAAAGGAAGATAAGGAAACAGATATTACGGTTCCAGCAACTGGCAAAATAAAGCAACTGGTGAAATGTGCTGTATTCTACATGCACACAGATAATATTTGGGTAGATGGTCACACAGTACCAGTGTGCAAATATTTATCTGTTTGCAAAGAGAATCTCAGCCGTTATTGCCCAATGCTGCAAACCATTATTTTTGTAAACACCATTGCATTTCTCATATGCATAAAGGCTATTTTTAAGACTAAGGGTCTGTGGAAAAAGAATCTAACATATCTTTTTAGATTAAATTGACTGTCCTGGGTTTATGGTTTTGGTAGATCAACTAGTTGATTGCACTTGAAGATTCATCTGCATAGTGGTCTTTCCTTAGATTTGCTTTCATGATGTGTGCAAGAACAAATTAAGCTTGTGCAGTTAAAACATACTGAATATCCAAGGGGATGGCTAGATAGCAAGTAATAGGAATCTCTTAGTTCTCTTTGATGGTTGCACTGTCATCATCAGTTTGGTTACAGCAGCTGCTCCTTTCTTGCTGGTCGGTTTTATTTCCTGTTCTCGAATAATCTCTTTCATTCAGAGCAAGGTAAAGACAGCCATCTTCGTGAAAGCTGGTAAAATGGAATAAATGAAAGTGTTGAAAGAAGACATCAAGCCAGACGTTCTCTCTGTCCGGCATGGCTGAACTAGGGTTTAGATGCTACTTTAGAGATTTCGCCATACTTTTCATTAGAGATATCGGTAATGAGGTATCATGAGATGGAATGTCAGTACCATCTGAGGAAGAGTCAGAACTGAAAATGTGTTTTGGGCTGTGAAATTTCAATGCATTCATTAATCAGAAGACATTTTACATCCATGATTCTGGATTGTCCAGGCTGTTCTCAGCCTCGGTGGTGGAAGGCAGCGTGGAAGCCCCATGAGTGCAGCAGCGTCATTCCTGGCGCTGCCTGAGAGGGGGCTCTGTGCATGGTGCGAGCAGGGCACCGCCGAACCCTGCCCTTAGCTCTGCAGAAGTATGTGAAGTTTGCTTCTACTTTTGAGTTTTAACTAGCACCTGGTTCTTAACAGTAATCATGCTGTGTTTTGTGGAAGCGAAAAGAGGAAAATCTACATGAGACAGTCAGCAGGGGAATGCCAGATCCTTACGTTCACTTGTCTTCTCTCCAGTGCTGTTGTCTTCCAAATAGAATTTACCTCCATTTTTTTGATTCCTCCTTCTCACTGGGTGCTTCGCTGTAACCCTCAATGAATGTATCTGACGGGTGGCCCAGCGCCGAGGCCCCAGCATCACTTGCCCGTTATGCCTCGTAAGATGTAAACCAGCATTGTATAGGAAGAGCAGGGACGCGCGGTCAGCTCAAACAGTGCCGTGTTTCTCCTCCCTTCCCTATACCAAAAGTTATAACATCATGTTTTGGTCACAACAGTCAGCAATTAGTATGAACCAAGCAACATTATGGTTATAACTGGTTACAGGTTACAATTACAAAGGTTACCACTGTGAGGAAAATTAATTGGCAATATTTTCTTAATGTTTTTGCCAACTACAAGAATTGAAAGAACAAAAGTTCTTTTATGTCCTTCCCCCATCACTCCAGCTCTTCCCAGATAATTCCAGTTATTCATCTCTCCAACTCAGAAGCATTTTAAATTAAGCTAAAGGGGGAGGTGATCATCACCAAGTAATTATAATTATAATCGGAAGCAAAACTTGAAATGCAGTCTCCCAAGGTGATGCAGTTATTCCTGGGTGTCAAAGCAAATCTCCCTCTTGTCCCTGCCCACTGCGTCCAGACCCGGAGGGCAGCTGGAGCCTGACCCTGAAGTGCAGTATTGTGGTAGTCTGCTGGTATCAGAAATGGAGCAGGATGGAAGCAGTTGGGATCTCCCAGTGTCTAGACCAATTAACTCCATGTGTGTCATGGTATCTTCAGTTGTGTTTGAAGCCAGCATTTCTGTGGTCCGTACTCTCTGTCCTTCTGATGGGCAAAAAGGACCCATCTCGTGGCTGAATTAAGTTTCTTTCAGGTGGCATTCCAGTTTACGAACATACCTTGTTCTGCAGTAAAGCAGCATTCATAAAATACAAGATCGAAAGGCATGGCACACGTTAAGTCAGAGCTTCAAACAGTACTGCTGTCCCGAACAAAGAATCTGGAATTTTGTCTTTAATTCATCTGCCTGTACAGAGATTTTGTGAATGTGAAGCATTCCATTGTACATAGCTACTCTCCATTGCAGTCCTCTCCAGCAAAAGAGGCTGAAGCCTTTTTAGCACTAATGACCATATAAATACAGCATTGTGATACATAATGTTTATAATCTTGACAGTCTACTGTACAACTTCCCCGTATTTTTTTTATAAGTAGCCTCTGTTGAGCACAACTACAACATATCTCTTTTTTTAAAATACTGTGACTAATGACTGTGGGGATGCAGCAGGAGAAAGCAAGTATAGTGTGTAGGACTTCCAAACTTCTGCTGCTTCAAATTGTTCAGTAAATGTCACAGAAGCATAGTCTGTTGTAAACATACAAAATTGTATTAATGACTTTATTATTTTTTTCCAATTATTTTGTTGCTGAGTGTGTTTCTGCTAGCAAAAGCACCTCTGAGCAGTATCATATTGCTTCCTGTGTTGATCTGGGACTTGTAAGAGGCTCAGTCATTATCACTCATCTTGTAAATGTTTTGTTCTACTTGTGGGTGCTCTGACTGTCTTCACTGGTCCTGAAGTTTCACCCAGGTTGCACCAAGTAAAGTCTTTTAAAGATGCTGCTGGCACAACGTTTTCATCTAGGCTTTCTTCCTACACAGAAAACAGATTCTTTGCAGCACTCTGGTCAAAATAAAGCTGCTATCTAGCCATGACCATTTCAACACTGCAACACACTACGTCCAAATTCTGTGCTCTCAGCAATCCCTGTAGTCCAAAGCGATGGGTGTTTATTTTTTCCATAGCTGTGACATAGATTGAATTCCCATCCATTATCTTCACAAAAAGTGATGGCTCATTTTTCAAAGTACTGATTGACAAAAATTTTGTGGATGACTGGTTTTGATGGTGATTATTTTGGTAGATGGGTTATTTGCTGTGCTCTTCAAGTGCTCCCTAGGCTTTGACTCCTGATGTTGTCCAGGCAATTGAGCTGGTATACCATAGCCTGTTTAACTGGTCTCACGGGAGATTGCTTGCCTGCTCGCTCACCTCAATTGGTGTTAGTGTAGTGTGTGGAGTAGAAGGGCTCCCTTCAGTTAAGGCAGTATCTCCCAGACCAGGTATTTTACTTTCTTTGTTTTGTTTTGTTCTACATGATTTCCCTATTTAGAAGTTGCTGTTGCTGGGTGACTGCTACCAGTCTGCTGGATAACTTTAGAAAGCCATAGCCTGGCTGAGTAGATCATGTCTCAACTCAAACATTAGAGGTAGAATGGCATCCGGTGTCTGTTGTTGGCTCTTGTTCTGTCAAGGCTAGAAAAACGCGAACTGATTTGATAAGCAGTTAAAACATCCTCTGAACCACGAGCATGAAATAGGCTGGATTTGTACTCAGTGAGAGGTCTGTAATGGCAGAAGTGTGCATGATCAGATATTCCTGACCTCTACCAATGGGCTATTGGCCCGTCTGCTACTCTGAGTTTTTGCTGTCATCAGCTGTGCTGCCAGGGTCTGCTCTAGCCAACTCTTCTAAGCCACGGCCAGCTTGCTGGGAGCAGAGACCACTGGGCTCCTCAGTGCAGATTTCAAGCAGAATGGCAACTGGCGCAAAGCTCTTGCTTTGGCACCCTTCAGTCATCCAGGTTCTGTTCTTTATCCCTCTCTTCCCAGTTTTTCTCTTGCCTTGCCAAAGAAATGTGGCACTAGCAGAATCTTCCATTCTGGGCAATTATTTTAGGTACTCTTTGCCAGAAGACCCAGAATTAGGGTTTTTCCTCAAATGAGTTCCAGAAAAGAATCTGAGGAAAGGGAGACAAGAGGATGGATTTGTCAGCTTTGGTGTTGGCACTCTTAGGGCCATGTTTGCTGGCTCATTTTGTCTACCTTGTGAATCTTTAGGGCAGTCCAAGAAAGAATTAGTTTCTCTTGGGACTGCAGTCCCTGTTGTATCAACTCAAATGGCTTACTTCTCTCTGAAGAATCCAAAAAATACTAGCAGTAGCTGTTTGCAACAGGTTTCTCCAAAGGCAAACTGGACACGAAGACGGACTTTGGGCATACCTCATTTTTTCTGAAAGTTGTTTCAGTGAACAAAGGGAATTGAGAGGGTTTTTTGCTTTTGGAATAGTTCCCTGTTTAACTGTGGTGAAAAATCCATTTTGATCTGAGATCCCTGCACAGCCCCCTCAGAGCAACCTCCCAGAACTGACCATTTTCTTGCACTTAAAGTTTATTCCACCCAAACCTCACTTCAGAGCTTGAAGCGGAAGTGGTGAATTTTTGCAGAGTCTCTTTGGAAGACCAGAATTTGTAGCTAAGTGTACAGTTAGTATGCTAAGGACACAGTCAACAACAGCAAAAGAAAAACGTACCTCCTTACTATCTTTGGACTATCTCAAAAAAAGCAATGAGTTGTCCATTTTTCTCCTTCTCGGTTTTGGTAGGAAACCCTGAGTGCTTAGTGTCCCTGGCTCCAGCTGTGGATAAGCACTACAGGTTCTCCCAGGAGGCTGCGGAGCCTTGGCTCTCGACTCCCCAGTTTGACCCTGCAGTAGCTGCTTGAATTTTCCTCTGCTGAAAGTGAGGACAATCCTATTAAATATTCTTCACAAGAAGGGGGGTGGGTGGGGGTGGGGAGAAGGGGGTCCCTTTAAAAGCACTGGGTTAGTAGCAGCACAATTAGGCTTTACTGTCTGTAGTTCCTACTATACCTCTGAAGCACTTGTATGGAATGGATGCCTCAAATTAAGTATGACCTGGTTGTCCAATCCCAATTACCTAAAGAATCCCTCAATTTGCTTAACAATTCCCTCACAGCTCTTACGGCTCTGACTGATTGTCCCCAGGACTCTCTTAGGCTTACAGCTAATGTAATTGATTCTTCAGTAGTAGCCTGAAGGGCCATTTGGCTTCAACCATGGTTGGGAGATTTTTTTTTTTTAAGCTAAGTTAAGAGAATGGTTATTTTTTTATAGTGGTTCTGGTTTTGGAGGGTGAGAGTGGAGGGAGTCATCTGGACACAGCTTGGAACAACAGTCCCTGCCACATGGGGAAGTATTTTCCTTGGGCTCTTGGTTAAATTGGCTTTGGGTGAGAGGGTCTATGTAGACTTCAAACCCAAATTTGAGTGGGTATTTTTGTTCAGAGCTGTAGTGAAGGCTTCATTCTGACACTTTCCTCCCTTTTTTCCTCTTACTCAAAATGGTAAGAATGTTTGGGGTTTTTTCTGTACCTGAATGAACATCAGTCATGATAGATGCACCATGTCAGTTGCAGCATGACTATCAATCCTCAAATGGTCTCATTTGGAAGGACTGTGTACAAGGGCTGATTATTAGCTTATGGAAGTAGTCTTTGACACAGTAAAGTGGATCATCTTCTCACCGTCAAGGACTAGATCATAAAATTCAGTAGACTGTGTTAGCAAATCTACATTAGTGAGGGCACTCATCGGATCTCATGTTGGGATTTTACATTCTAAGTTAATTGTAACTTTTTTGGACATTTTTACTTTTCACTGGGAAAAACTGGATAGCTGCAAACACAAGGTTCCATCAAAATAATTTCCACAATCCTCACCCTCTTTTTTTTTTTTTTTTTTTCTTCACTGAATCCCACAAAACCGTAGCTAGAACACCCAGTGGAAGTAGCAAGAGATCAGTTTAGAACAGACAGAAGTAAATAATACTCAATGCAGTGAGTAGTGAACTTCTGGAACTTGCTGCCAAGGGAATTTGTAGAGGCAGACAGCATCAGCAGGCTCAGAAAGGGATTAGACAGATTCATGGAAAACAGCTCAATAAACAGATAATAATAAACAGGTCAATAAGCAGCTAAAAAAATGCTGTAGCTTTGAGTCACGAAGGGCACTAACTTCCTATGTATCTAGAACCTTAGAATTAAGGTTGAGAATGATAGAGATGCTCAGAATTTCTTTTTCAAAGCCTAACTGGTATTTCTCAGCTTCTCCATTCCTGATGGCTAGGCTGATGGAAAAAAAAAGTTCATGGGTTTACATCACTGAGGTAGACTAGTGCCACCTCCTTTTTTCATATCTTTCATTTCCTATGGAAAGAGGGATGCACTTTATTTGGGAAACAAGAGAGAACAGCTATTTGGTTGGTTAGGTATGAGAAGGAGGGAGGAAGTGAAAGGGGACTGGAGTCTGGCTGAACACAGGAGTCGAAGTGAAAGCTTACCATGAGTTGCTTTTCTACCTGAAATCCATAAGGAAGGAAATTATTTCATTAATGAGGGTTCTTAAAGGAATGGTTCACTAAAAACATTACTGAGTTTGGATCTCTACAGACCTGGCAGTCAGTGAGAATGCTAGATTCTCAAAAATATCTTCAGGTCCGGAACTGTGCCTAAAGACTGAGGAGGACTTTACTGGCAGTGGAGGACCCCACTGCAGTGTTAGTGTGCAGACACGAGAGACTCCCTCTCCACTTCCCCACACCCCCTCAAAAAAAAAAAAAGAGAAGGAATGCTGGGCAGAGTATATGTTGTCTATATTGCTTAATGCATTTTAAAAAGGATGATGTCAACATTAATTACTAAAATGATGTACTTGCCAACAGAATAATGCACAATATTCCCCACCTCGCTTCCATGTGCAGTACGTTAATTAATGTCTTTACAAAATAAACCTTGTAAGTAACAATTTAGTCTTGATTCCTGTAAAATATGATTTTGAGAAAAGTACTCATGGTGAAGCAGCAGAAATGCCAGCTGCCCTTTGGTGAAACACCCAGTATAGTTTGGATTATAGAACACTGTATGTCCTGCACGAGGTAAGGGAGTACTGTCGAAAAGTTCGGTTATCTGTATTTGCCTCTCACAGAAAAGGCATAGAGATCTCGAGAGGATTTCATTCTCTTAAAAGATGGGTGTGTAATTTAGGTAGATGAGATGCTGGAATGGCTGCAAATAGGTGAGAGAGTTCCTGTCCTAAAAAAGACTAGAATAAAACCAGAAAGTGCGGGTCATATCAAGTGCCAGACCATATCGTAGTCTGGCAGAGAAATGGCTCCAGCCAATACTAAGCAGTATTACTTTACAAGTTATATTTCCCTGATCCGTTGTTCTGTACCTGCAAAGTGACTCTGCATCTGCTTGAGATTTCAAGTGTATTGAACAAACCTGTCTGTTTCCTGATTGAAAATTCACTTTGATTCCCTCTTTAGCTGGTGAAACAGATCTGACTTGTTGCAGTTAGTGGTTTATAGCATACCAATGAACACTGATGATCTGCCTTATAGAAACATTAAATATGATAGGGAAAAAACCCCAAATGTTTCTGGTTAGTGACATCTCTCACAAGCAGTGTTGATGTTTTGCAGTCTTAATTAAGAAGGTATTTCACCCCATGGTTAAGTTTAGGCAAATTCATAAATTGCATGCACAGCTGCAGAGTGGAAGCCAGTGAGTATCCAGTGAGGATACAGTACTGATATTAATGTGGCCATTGTGTGCATTCTGCTTGGTTATTCCAAAAATGTTTCATTGTAAATGTTTATTAAACTATCTCCCTTCCTGTGTGGGAAGTCTTTCAAACTAATTGATTCCTCTTGACCTTTGAAAGCACCCTTAGGTATCCAAAGGTGTATGGTCCCCGCGAGGGAAAACGTTATTCAGGATACAGAGGAACTGCCACCTGATTGCCATGGAATATCCTACACAATAAGTGGAAGGTGTGATGATAACATTGAAAGAGGATGATAAAGAGGAATAATTATGGGAACTTTTTGAGGCAAAGTTCATACATATTTTTGGTTGTGAACATTGTAGTTGCTTGATGAAATTAATTCACAAAAAAGAAAAGCTCTTAAGTTTTGTTTATGAACACTTTTGCTAAGAGTTTTTTGTCGTCGTTCATATTGTCAACTTCGAAGCTTCCCGTATATTTTTCCTTCATTTAGGAAACATGCAGATCTGACTGCAAACTGACTTATAAATGTGTTTTATCTTCATTTTGCAGGTATGTTACTCCTCATTATTATATAGTTTGTGATTTGAGTAGACATGGCTACAGCTGAACAGAAGTATTTAGCAAGTTCAGTGTGTCAAGGCTGGAAGACTTAAAATTAGCCATACCAGTTTTTCGCTGGTATGTGTGGATGCATATTTTGTAACCGGTGCACTTTTTCTGTGGAGAAAAAGGTTCTGTTGGGAGCGTGTCCCCTCCTGTGTGCACAGTGCGTTGTATCTGCTCCCCGCTCGTGTTTGATGAGGTGCATGCTTACCTACAACAGAAAGCAGATTCATCAGTCTGAACCCAACCTTAGCTTGCTGTATATAGCAAATCACAGACTGAGCAAAATTTTTTCAGTATTAGTTTTAGACTCTCAAAAAAATTAGGAAAACAATTACGATTAGGAATAATTCCAGCACATTGTTGTTTTGTTACTGTTTTTTCTCTGTCTTGTATGACTGTGTCCTCTAATCTGTTCCTTTCTATTGCACTGAGATATCCCAAAATGCATTGAGCTGATGGTGGCAGCCACCGGTGGAAGAGCATTCCACTGTCACTGAAATAATACATGAAGGACTGAAACTCCCAGGGATATTTTTTTTTCCATTTGAATCTTTATTTTTATTTTCATTCATGAAACCTTATAGAGCCAGTCAGTGATGTGGAAGGTAGGACTCCCCGTTCTCGCTGTATTCCAACTTCATGCTCCATTGCAGCTCAGTCGTACTACAGAGGAATTTTTTTGAGCAAGAAAAAGAAGGGTGAAAACCTTGCCAATCTGTTACAGTAAGAAAAGAGAAACTCTAGATCAGTGTGTTGCTGTAGTTAAATGGTGTGTGGCTTATGGTGAAATTACACGTGGGTGAATTTTTTCTTAAAATGCTTTGTAAGTCATATGTTACAGTACGTGTTGTTTTGGTTTAGTTCAGATTGTTTAAAGTTGTTGGAAGTAATTTTGCAGGGAAAAAAGTTTTAACTGTAAATACCCACCTTGATTTTTGTGTTCTGCGTTAAAGACTTCAATGAAAGGGTAAATTAAATCTTTTCCTGTATATGTGGTTGTCATTTGCATCAATAAGCTCCACATATCTATGGATTCAAGTTCCGCCCTGAGATCCATACGTGGGTATAAATGTTTGTCACTGATTCAGTGTGGGCCTGGACCAAAATTCATGAAGATTATTGGAAGGACTTGTCACCAAGTTGGCTTTGCATTTGGTCCATCATGCATATTTTTAAGATTTGTATCTCCCACTGTTTTAAGTCTTGGTATCTGTGCCTATCATGGAGTTTGATCGCTTTGTGATAGTTATTATTTATTTTTTCCAGCCCGTATCCTGTTGCACATTTGGTGGGACTTCCAGGGCAAATAGACCCTAGGGAAAAGTCTTGTAGCTTTCCATGAAAAATTTAACACAGGTGTTTTAATGAAAATCTGTCAAAACAAATTGCAGTTTGAAATATCTGGTTTTCCAAACCCCGGCAAAACCCCACAGAACCTAGCAATAAATACTGATCCCGCGCCCAGATTACCAGTTGTCAGCTGCTGTATCTGTGTCTGTCTCTGTAGCAGTTCCTGCCTCACAGCACGCGAGAAGCGATGTATTAGTTTAGCCCTAATGAAACCAGTGAAATATGTCTTTCACTGAAAGCTGTACTAAGTTTACATCACATTTGCCAAGAGCATGTACACTAAAAATTACTGTGAATCAGTTAACTTGTGCAAACATGTTACTCTGCGATAAGTTGTTGCGAACCAATTTTCTGATCTTCTATATCTGTGAATGTTATGCTGAATTTAACTTGACTTAGATGGTTATATTTGAGATGAAGGAATTCAGTCTCTTGCTGTTTGTTATAAACTATAGGACCTCGAATGAGATGGGAGCTCCGTTGTGCTAGCGGTAGTGCAGCCAGAGGCTTGGGGTGTTATTTCAGTAACTTCATCGTTCTGATTTAACGAATTGAGTTTAAAAAGAAAAAAAAAAAGTTGAGGAAAGAGAGGGGGAATACAGGCGCTCTTACAGGGCAGTGGACGAAGCTGGTCCAGTTCCCATCACCTTCACCATTGCATTTTGTCTCAGGAAAAGTTAACTGTTCAGGGGAGGGATTTCATGATACCAGCTCATTCCCAGTTAGTTCAGGTATTTGAAAACAGTCACATTAAAATAGATTTTCCCCATTTCTCTCTCTCTCAAAAACTTTGTAACTGTTATGCTTGTTACAAGTTTTGCAAGAGATCTAAAAGTCACCTGTGCTTCTCTCATACTCATGAGAATATTTTAAAGATGTTGAAGCAAAATAGGTATTGTAAAAGGAAGCATGAGAATGTCTGTACTTCAGAAATATGTGGGGTTTTTTTTCCATTTGCATTCTTCTTTATTCTTGGTTAAGAAATTTACTTGTTTAAGAAACAAAGTTGTATAATAAGACACATATTAGTAAAGTTGGAAGTAAAATGTGTTTTCCTCATACATTGGCAGAATTATTCAAGATCAGTTGACCCTTCTGTAAATACTGCCTTAAGGACAGGAGGACCTTTGGTTTCACCGCTATGCAGATGCTATTTGCATAAGTTCAAATTGTCCAGGTCCATTTTTCAAACCCAACTAACTTTTTAGCAGCATTTTAAACTTTATAATTTTATTGGATTGGTGCTGATATTTGGGATGCCACCTCTTTACATTTCTGTTTGAAATTATTAGTTCTGTTCATATTTCCTGTGAAAGATACAACTGAACATGGTCAAATCTTCATGTGTCTAAAATTCTGTGTTTTATAGGATAGCAGAGAGAGTCACTTCCAGCCTCTCGATCAGAAGAGAGGAGAGTTTAACCTCATGAAACGAGGGCATTTAGAAATAGGTGACTTAACTTTTCTTTTTTTCTTTCCTTTTTTAAAATACATAATTGCTGTAATTCTAACAAAGTGCAGGGAAGTGCTCTTCATGCAAGAAAGTATGGCTCTCAAGTGAGAGTCCACTTCTTCCTTTTTTTTTTTTTTTGTTGTTGTTGTTTTAGTACTGGAAAAAAGAATATCTAACATTATTTTTGAGACTGCAGAAAGGCTTATTCCTGAACAGGAGGAGCAGGAGATGCTTTTCTCTCAGGTGGACAGGATGCTGATCAGTTGGTCATGTCTCAGCCTGGGAATGAGGAGGATTCTCCCCCGAACCAGGAGAAGGGGGGTCGAGGATCTGCAGAGTGCCTGGCAGTGTTCCACGCTGCTTTCTGCCTCCGCGCAAGGTGCTGGTCAGCATTCCTGCAGTGGTGGCTCACTTCACGTTACGCGCTTGGTAAAGCTTCAGTTGCTCTAAAAATTAAGCCAGACATTATCATTTTTGAGAAATCTAACAATAACAGCCTACCAGATTCCTGAGAAGAATAGCGGTGACCAACTGTGTGGGTCAGAGGAGCTGTGAGCATGCATTCGTGAGGACTTCGGCTCTCCTTTGAGAATTTCAGACAGAAGCTTCTATTAAAGTGCAAAGTATTGTTATTATCTTTGTCCTTTATACATATTTAAATAGTACATGATAATCATCTCTGTGAACTCTTAACTATTCATAAAGGTAGCTGTCAGTTAGAGGCCTGAACCAGTACTCCAGATCCAAATACTTAAAATGATAGATCATGTTGTAACCTTCTGAGAATTATTCATAACCTTTGTGTAGGAGGAGTTTCCTTTTAAAAGACAGGCTTTGTAGATGAGTAGTAAGTGGGGGATTTAATTGTTCTGTTGGGATAATGATATCCAAGAATGGTGGAGAAATTGAAAGTTCTCTTTGGAGATTTACCTCAGGGAAGAGCAGGAGGCAGGGGTGGTTGAGGCCTTTACCTTCATCCTGCCTGGTGTGGCATCATCTGATCATATAGCACGGGGAGTCCCTACAACTACCTCCAGGTACCTGTGTGCCGCCCCCAGCTTCCCTTCAAAAAAAGGTCAAGGAAGTATGTGAAATTAAAGTTGTAGACATGGTTTCCCTGAACAGTGAAAGTTTTGAGAACTTCATACCAAGAATAGTTTGTAGTTTGGTAGTCAGAGCAACTGCTTGGTTAGCACAAAAATTCAGGTTGGAGTCTCCAGGTTGAACATAATGGAACGGACGTTTTAAAACACAAACTTCCCAGTCTCCAGGGACTTCCCAAATATCTTCCTCTTGGGCTGCTGGATGTTCTTGCCCGCTTTTTCTTCTCTTTGACTTTAACCAGAATTTACTGGATCTAAAACTAAGAACAAGCCAAACACACCTTTCCCACTGAAAATGTAATCAGAAGTAGCACGGGCTGGCAGCCTGTGCAGGAGGTACCTGCTCCTGGCCCGACCCTCCAAGCTGGGAGCCTTGGGGCAATCGCAAGCACCCGCAGCCTCGCCTGGGAAGGGCAGAGCGGAGGCCGGAAACGTGACCAGCACTTTTCCTGCTTGTACGTACGGCTTGCAGGACCACGGGGTCTCCGCACGTTTTCCCCAGGGTTTGCCAGAGCTGGAGCGTTGCCCGCTTTCACGCGCGGCCGCGTCCCCTTCGGTGCTCGGCGAGCTGTGCCGGTGCGGGAAGGAGCGATCTGCGCTTGCATCCTGCCCGGAGAGTTTCATCCGTGCTGATGGGGGGAGATACTGTACTCTTTCCTTCCGTTTATTTTACCCTCTTGGTGTGCAGAGTATTCTTTGTTAATCTTCCTTATTTATTTAAATGTTAATTGGTCCTTGTTAATTTGGTTTTCTGTGCTGAAAGCCAAGGTCAACAATGAGTCCTTCCATGTTGGCTCTTAGCGTGATTACAAGGTAGTGTAACACGTCTTGGAAAAAGTAGCAAGAAGCCTTCCCCCTGTTTTTAATGTAACCTTTGTGTTAGGTAGGGGTTTGGAGGTTGAAAGAGAGAGAGAAAATGTATGTTCAACGCAGACTGAAGGGCCTTATTGATTGAAAGGGACTGTTAAATTAAAAGACAGTTGTTTTGAAAGCAAAACTCACTTGACCCCAAAGAGACAGGCAATTGTGGCCCTGGGGTTAGGTATAATAACAATGCTGGGTTTGGTATGGGAATGCTAACGATAGACCTGAAGAACGGATTTTTTTTTTTTTCCCTTCACTGTTTGCGTATGCAACTTGAAAACTGCTGCTTTTGTTACTCTAAGAGCAATCTCTTCTGAGAACACCCTTCTTTTTGGCCAGAATGGCCATTTTATAAGATAAAAGTAAGATTTCTTTCTAAAACAGATTCTGTTCCATGGGGCAAAACAAACAGAGCTATCATAACACTTTAAATAGTAATCAAATATGTTTTTCTGTTTGCATTCAAAAGGGTGGAAAGGTAACTTGACAAGATGAAAGAAGGAACCAGATTTGTGCAGCCCCCCCTTCCCCAGTAACAGGTATAGAGTTTTAGAAAAGACTTCAAGGCAAAAAGAAAAAAGCATAGAATATACTGTTATGGTGTTATTTTTGTCTTTCATTTTTATGACAACTTATTTGTACTTAAAGGAATCTTTCCAAAGAGTTAAGAAGCATCATTAAATAAAGACTGTGAAATGTGCAATATGGCTTATTTATTTAAATGTTAATTGGTCCAACGAACACTTCTAATTAGCTCTATATTTGCTTAGCAAAAAGTTTTACAAATTCCAATTGTGAAAAGCAGCTATTTTGAGCTGGTAAGCATGTTGCAGAATCAGCTATGATTTTTCTATAGTTCTCAGCCCTTGAAGGCACAATTTAATTTTTCATGTATGCATACTAGCAACGGTAAACACTTGCGAGTGTAAAGAACCTTCTTTAATTAGCTGCACAACAATTAAAGGATTCACAAACTAAATTGAACCCTGTCTCTGTGCTTACTAGCTGAATTCTACCACCTGTCACAACAGCACTTTGTTCAATCTGTTATGCAAAATCATTATAGCAATATAGCTGAGGAAAAAAAAGAGAAAACAGCAATTATTTCTTACTTTTCTCTTGAATGGGTTATTTTGGGTTATACTGATGTCAGGTTCATTGAAGCTAACCTTTTGAAATCTGTAACAGCATAATACTTATATGGCAGGCTTAGAATAGCTAGAAGAATATTTTGTTTTACCCTTTTAAGAGCAAGTGAGGCACATCCTTAAAGTACGGTACTTTCTCTGATCATTTGGAGGAAAAAAAACCCACCCAAACCGTGCTAACTCCTGCAGCAGCCTGTTATTTCTCTTTGTCAGGCAAAAAAAATGACCAACATCTAATAGTACAACATACTCTTTTATTATTAAAGCTTGTAAACCAATATGAAAACTAGTTTTAAAACCCACTGGTCTCCTAGAGTGGGGAGAGATGCACTTTTTTAGTTTACCTGTTCTGGCTTCTGACATTTGTGATTACTCTTCAGCTCTTGAAAAGATAAGAGCACATCAATCTAAAACTTGAAAATACTGGACTTAGTTATGGGCTAACTTTATTTTTCTTTCACGCAGAAGCGGTTGAAAGTGACGAAGTTTTCTGTCTTTCTCTCTCGTTCTGGTTGCGGCCGTTCCCCCGCGGGAGCAGGAAGGGCCGGGTGCAGCGCTGCACCCAAAGTCCCGCTTTTCGCCCCGGCTGATGGGTGTCGGGCTCCCAGGGCTGCCGGAGACCCGGCCAGGGCTGTGCTGAACTTGAGGTAGCCCGCCGTGTTTCTTGGTGCGGCGGTGGCCCAGGTGGCCTCCCAGCCCAGCCCAGCAGCCTTCCTGCTGATAGTGTGTGGAGTGTCGCTGGGGGCGGCTGCGGGGAGAGGCGGCGGTGGGCACGGCGAGGTGATGGGTGCCCCCGGCCCTGCCTTTGGGTACCTGCCCAGCTGCACCCCACGCCAGCCTCTTGCTGCGCCTCCGATGCCGCTTAAAACTCCCAGTGACCCCAGTGGCAGGTTTTCGCTGTGTAAGGAGGATGAGGCTGCGTTTAGCGAGGAAGACCTGTTTGCGTTTCTCTCTGTTCTGCTGTGACAGCTGACAGGAATGCGCACCTTGCTGCCAGCTTTCCTGCGGGAGAGGTACAGGTACGGTTTGTGCATATGCTCGCTATAGCTGAGGAGCTGAAAGTTAAGCTGCCTGCTGACAGTTTCCTGAAATCATATCAATAACGTATTGTTAGCTCTTGTGATTGAAGCTAAAAGAGTCTGCTGTTGGATAAAGGATACATGATACGGGCGTTTCATAAGCTAGGGGTATAAATGAATAACTCTGATCGTTCACAGTACTTATATTTTTTACAGTATAATTTTTATACAATTGTCATTTTTACAATATTTTTGGAAAATCCAGAAAGAGAACAAAGAAGTCCTTTAGCAGCATGGTAATTTTTTTTTTTTGGTAGTAAAAAAAAGTCATTAGGAAAATAAAAGTCAACAAACAAAAATTGAGAAAGGACTTCTTTTTTGTGACTTTAAAAAAAAAAAAAACCCTACAAGGATGCCTGATACTTTGATTAAATATGACTTAAATTCTTAAATAATTTTGTACTGAAGTATGAGAAGCCACAATTTGCTATAAATATATATCCCCTTCTTGCTTTCTCACATCAAATAAGAATAGCTGGTCTATTCAGAAGTAGAAAGTGAAGGAGATGAAAATCCTTTTAATTAGAAAGAGAAATAAAACAATCTCTACATTTATAAGTGTAGGGGCACGGCGCTGGAAATCAGTACAACAGAAAAATGAGTTTCCACTAGGGCAACTGGAGCAATGCAGAGGGTTTGCGTGGGAACTCCTGAGCGCGCTCAGCTGCGGGGCCCGTGGTGGTCGGTCCTGTGCCACGAGCAGCACTTGGATATCCGATGGCAGGGAGTGGGAGCCCACTCGCCGCCTCCCGGGGCCGGGTCCTTGAACCTGCACCCCTCCTTTTGTCTGGCTTTGTATTTTGCTGAAATTACCTAGAGTTGCACAGGTTTGCAGCAACGTAAATTAACATGGCAGTTTTACATGAGCTGGAGAAAGTGAAGACAAACCGCTCATTTGCACAGACTGCAAGTGGTTATGTTTATTTGCGTGTTGTATCGAGAGCTCTTGCAGTAAAGCACTCCCCGTGAGTCCCTGGTCCTTCTGGTAACAACTTCTCGCGGCTCCCAGCCTGCCGCGGGGCTGAAGCCTCCAGGGATGCTGTCAGTCACCTTCAGGGATGCTGTCAGTCACCGCCAGGAGTTTGGTCAGAGCCGTGCGTGGCCAGAGCCGGCTGTTAAGGATATATTACAGTGAGCAGAGTCCGTCTCCCAGCTGACTTTGCAACCGTAATTGAACTTGCCAGGGTCTGTCATCCCATGATTGCATTTATCAGACTTTCTTTGGCAGCTTTGTTGCCACTCACCCATCAGCCACGATAGGTTGTCTTTTCAGCCACGGGCCCGGAATGTTGCAATTAACATCAAAATTATTTAAAGGATTTTTATCCTGCAGATAGCTTTGAAATACGTTATTGTATTTTTATAGCATTTCTCCTCTCCCATATTCATCTATCTGCTATGCATCTGCCAAGTTTTCAGTGCCCTTTTTATTACTGAACAAAGCTATTGATAAACCCAGATAAACCAGGGGTGCCCACAGAGCAGTCCATGCTCAGCTTGTTGGGGTCCTGAAAGTTGTGCTGCCGCTGTATCTAAACGTACGTCCTGCTTTACCATGATCAGTGCTTGCATCTGTGCTTCCTCCGGTACGAGCACTACGTAGCCATTCCCTTTCCTGCGCTTCATCTCGCAGCGCAACGGCGGGAGATTCTCTGTTCGCTCCACGGGTCGTACCTCACCGCATCCAAGAGTACCGCAAAGATGTGACCCTTTTTTACGGTCGCTTGGTGACATCAGTGTTATCTCTTTGGCTAAATCGTGGAACCGTTATGACTGTTTTGCACCATCATTCAGAGGAAGAGGCAGGGTTATCGTGAGGCAGAATGACCTCACTCCGATAGGTAGAGATGTTTTAAAAAGCAGCTGGGGAAATACAGGGAAATACTCCCAAGTCAGTTACTTTCAGCATAGACATTCCTGTTTGGGGTTGTCTTCCTGCCCAAGAAGGCATCCAAAAGAACAGTGCAATTAGCGGTGCTGCAGATAGATGTGGGGTTTTGCTTCTTTAAAATGACAGTCTGAAAAAGAGCATGTTTGCTCAGTATTTTCTGACCTCGGGGTAGTTAAGATTATAGCAGTTGCAAAATCAAGCTGCCGATGTCATAGCTGTGCACAGCGACTGCTTACCACACCCTGTTCAGTCCGAACCCCTCATCGCAGTGCGAAAGCGTCAGAGGAGGTATGAGGTGGCTTCTAGAGTTACCGCCTCTGCTCTTGTGTTCATGACAGTGATCAATTAATAAAGTTAAATGACAACAGCAGTAATATATCATATCAGTAAAAATGTGCACAGACCAAAACACCAAAGGATAAAGGAGATTTGTGGGTTTTAGTGTTTCATTTTTCTTGAGTTGTAATTAAATATATTTTTTCTGTCCTTAGTCTAAGTTTGTGTTGTGTTTCCTCATCTGTCTTTTTCCACTTAATTCTGCAAGGAGTTTGCTATTGTCTACTTTTTTGGAGACCACAAACACGAGGAGCGTTCTGAGCAACGTTTGCTCTGTTTTTCCCACATCCACCTGCCTCCCAGCATCCCTGCCTCCTTCAGCTGCGTCTTTTACTCAGTCTAATTCCACTGAAATGGAGGCTTTCTCAACATTATCCTTTTCCTGGAAATTAATATTAAAAATAACTCATTGAAGCCACTTGTATCCAAGAATCGCTATGACTGTCTAAATTATGTCTTTTATTTTTGCCACTGAGTCCATGTGTTATAGGGAGAGGAAAAATAAATCATTTGGGTTGAGGGAAGAAAGGAAGACAGAAATTGGAGGTAGAAGGGATTAACAGCCAAGAATCTCAGTTATTAAAAACCAAAATAACTCTCCATAATATTTGAACCAAAAATTTTATGCTGACAGGTTTGTCATGAGTTAAAAACCTCAGTCCTTTCAGCAGTCAATTATGTTTGATAAAAGAAAGCTCTCTGGCATACTGGACTAAGCAATGGGAGTCAAGAGTTCTGGACTCTGTCCCTGGCCTCCTTACAGAGGATGAGCCATCTATTTAAGTCAAGATACATGGCGAGCTTTTTCCTAAATGAGATGTGGAAATGATCAGTTAGGGATACTCATTTATACAGTGCTGAAATTCTGAAAAATTCAGTTCCTTTCCAGCCTTGGACGCTGTTTGGGTGCACTGAAATTGAGCAAGTTACTTCTGAGTTTCTAACTGTTTGCATTTGCGTTACGTTACGATGCCGGCCGTTTCTGTGCCCAGCAAAGAAACATGCCGAAAGTGTCTTCCCCCCCTCGCTGTGTTGATCGCAGTAGGCTTTGGTGACCCACGATGCTGGGGAGCTTTACAGAATAGGGGGTGTGAGCTGGTGGGAATTACTGCTCGGGATGTTTCGGCAGCGTCCTGGGGGAAGGGGAGAGCTTAGCTCTGCCCACGTACGTAGTGCGGCCTTCCGTGCTTTTCATGCCTGGGGGGGACTTCTTCACATTGGTTTCTCTTCAAGATACTGAGCTAGAAGAATGGAGTAATTTACCTTTTCATTATCCTTTCTTCTCCTTTGTTCCCAGTTCGATGTCAGTAGAAGTAAAATAAGTGCAGTTGCATTACATATGTACTTTGAGAGTATGGGCTGTTGCACACGCTCTCTTTCATTGCAACAGGTTATGCAAGGTTAATCTTTCTTTTTCCTTTTGACCAACATTAAAACGTTTACTTAGGCACGTAGTTTCTGTGTTGATGTCATCACAGGTAGCCCTTATGTTTAGTGATGATGCATTGTTTTGTCTGCTAACTCAATAGTATGCAATTTGGAGCATCCTTAATTATCCTACAAACCATTTTGTGATAATGAAACCAAATATGGTGTAGACTTGGCTGGCATCTCTGTGATATTATTTGGCATACCACATATTTCTGTTTCAAATATAAATTGGTTACTGCTTTTTCAAAATAGGTACTCTATTAATTAAATCTATACTTGAGACATCTCCCCCCCCCCATTGTTATAAGTATTCTCTTTTTCCTTGTTCTCTATGCTAGATGGGGTTGGGTATGGCCTCTCTAATTTGACAGAAAATAGGCTAACCTTGTGGTCTTTGTTAAGTCCTAAAACTATAGTTGAGTATGCAGTGTCTTTCCATATAACGAGGTCTTTTGTTGCACTAGAGAAAATTACTTAATTTGTTAGAGAGCTTTTTTTTAAAAGGTTTAACTGTAACGGTCTTTACCTAATAGACCTGGGATTGCAGGGAGGTGATTAATGTGAATTAAAGGATCTCTGTGACATAGGACTGAAGGACAGAGATACTTTGTTGTTGTTGTGGCAATCCCACTTGTACAGTTTCGTTTCTCCCCAAACCAGATTTCCAGCGTTTTGCATAAAGTTAAAAAGTCTAATTGGACCATATACTTCTTTTTGAACCTCTCTCTGTTCAGGGATGTTCTGTTTATGCGTTTTCATTGGGAATGTGTGTCTTTGTCCCTTGAAATCCATCTATTTATTGCAGTGACACCTACTGCTGAGAGAGCTGATCCGCAACAGGCTCGGTTGCTGTTAAACTTGGCCAACAAGCAGTTCGTGACTCAACCAGCAGATGTTTCTGTGGCTCGGGTCAAAGGGAACTTATGGACTCGGGTTTTTTTCCCTTAACTCTGAGCATTAAGTGCCAGGAAAGTCAAGGCTAGGTACAGAGAGTTGACCCGACCAGTAGCAGGAGGAGCTGAACTGGGGCCCTGAGGACCTGCAAAGGCCAAAGCATTAGTCTGGTGAGCCACCGTGCTGGCTACAGTCCAACGGTTTCAGACAACCGACTATCTGATTGCATGCCTGGATTTTAGTAATGATTTTACATACTTATTTGATGATTTGTATCCAAGTTTATGCTTCTGACAGGTGCCCTTGCAAACAAAATCTCGCCGGGCTATCGCATAGGAATATTTCACAGTCAATCATGCTTTGATCTTTGGGACATATGTGCGTTTGACGTTACATTTAGTTGTGCACAAAATCTAAGTCTAAGCCTTGGTGAAATGAAAATAAAATCAACCCAGCATTACAGTTTTGGATTTAAATTGTTTCCAGCTATGATTTGAGTTCTGTGGTCTTAACTCTGCTTGCTTGATCTCTTTGTAATTGGTGTAGAGGGCCTGATCCTCCTGTCCTCACCCAGCTGAAATGCACCGCCTTTTATTTGGAACTTGCCTGTGTGAGGAGTGTGGGATTAATAGGGTCGACATTTTGTACATTTTAATATTATATAATGAGTCTGAGTATTACAGACTTCCAGTGCGGTACAGCGTTCTCAGATGAGAATAGAAGATTCGGAGCGCGTTTCGTGCTGTAATAATGACCAAAAGTTAAATCATAAATATGCTTTGCAAAGTCTTCCAAGTATTTTATTATTTTATTTGTACTGTGTGATACTAAAGTGGATCATTAAAAGCTTAATTTTAAGGTTTCTTCAATCTGCCGTAGATGCCAGTTAGATTAATTAAAGCGAATGATCAGATAGGAGCTATAGGAGATTGATCAAATTGGAGAGAGTTTAATCAGTTGTATACAGTCCAAATTACATGAAAATAACAAATTTACTTTTAAAAACGCTGTTTCTAAAGTAACAGAGGAGCTTTAGTTTAATGAAGCATTCCACAAATCAGCTCGCATTTGAATTTTGGTATCACTCTTATCTTTACTTTTGTCATCAGAGCACTAGGGGGAAGAAAAAAGTAAAATGCGAATCAATGCTTATAAGCTAAAAAATAATGATCCCAGATGCAACCAGTGCCTGGAAAAAAAGCAGGATATATTTTTTTTTTAAAAAAATCTACTGAACTTTCAGTACCAATTATTTATCTTTCTCTTCTTTGGATCTGGCTTCTTAAGTATATGCAAGTGAAATAGAATAAATAAGAAGGAAAACAGATTTTGCTAAGTCACATGCAAAGTAGCAATAAATCAAATGGCTTGTCTGCATTCTTCTAATCATTCTATTCTAATCTGTGAGTGAGATTTATAAATGACCTCTCCTCTCCTCTCTGCTCGTCTTCCTAGATTGTGATCACAAACAGTTCACAGTCCGCCACTCCATGGGTGCTACCAACCAAAGGCTGTTTGCTGATTTATCTCCTACTGATCAGCTCTCAGTCCAAAACGCTGTGCTAGCTAGAAACTGCCCTACCGATGTAACAGGTATTTTAGAAGGCAACTGTCCTCTCAGTCCAGAATGAGAGCAGCACAGCCTCAGAAAACAATTTTCTGTCTGCTAATGACTTTTGAAACTTCAAAATCCCTCTGCTAACCCTTCTTTAAGACATAAAAACTGTTGTGGAATGAGTTGGCTGTGTTGTTACTAAAGGAGTACTTTGTTTTGGAATCAATAAGCAGCTTGTTTAAATATCAGCACTACAAAGCAGCTATAGTTTTGTTGGATGCCTTGCCTGGTCTCGCGGCGCTGGGTGCTGGACGAGGGGTGTTCCGTGGGGCTCCGGCCCCGGGAGCCTGGCCGGGACTGCGGGCACTGCTCTGCACGGCATCACCCGGTGCTTCGCGCGTACTGCGTTCGGGGCGTGCCTCGCCTCTGTTTTTAATGCATAGAAGCCACATATGCTTTGCAACGACTACAAAACTTAAGTGTGGCAAAGCGACTAATAGTAATAAGAAATTACTGAGTTGGCCTTAATAATATTTAAATAAAAACAAACAGATAGGACACATTACCTGTAGGCCAACTTTTATTTTTAAAAGACATTCTGTTACACTCCAGAAACCATATATTTCCCTAATATAATTATATTATACCCCAAGGAGCAGGACACCTACTTAACCAAAAAAAAAAAAAAAAAAAGAAAAAAAAGGAAAACTCCAATGAAGTTGATGCAGTTACTCTATTTTACATAAGTAAAATGAGACTAGAATCTGACCTAATGTTTATTTCATTTTATCAGATTGGATAATGCTGTCCTGGTGGCATTAAATACAGCTGATCTCTCCCCTCCCCTTCCATGCACACATGTTTTTGTTAAAATTTAACTATTTACATCTATGTCTCTTACTATTGCCTACAAATCAGTCAAAGAAGAGTAGGTCATCTATCCTGCCCTACTGTTTATATATTAATCATCTGGCAAATAAACCGCTCAGTATCCTACCCACCTCAGTAATATTTGTGATGTAATTTGTTTGGATGCCCAAATGTCACCAGCGTTGATTGTAAGAGATGAAAAAAATGTACTTGCTCAGCACACCAAGCTCTGGGCTAAAATGTAAGCATGAAATCTCTGGTTTATTTTTGTAATAATGTTTACAGCTGTTTAATGACCCTGAAAGGGTTCAGTAGTCTGGTGTTCTGTGTTTCTTAACAGGAGTGTATTATGCTTATAACAGCCTTAGTTAAACTGTTTCAGCTACAACAATAAGAACAATATTTAATAAAAATTCAATATATATTCTGAAGTTTCTCAGCGGTACCTGTTTATGAGTTGCTAAGAACGGAAGCAGTCTGTATTGCAGTATTTAGAATTTGTCAATGGAGCACGAGATAATGTAGATATACGTGAATTTTTCTAGCTGGAAAGATAAATACCAGGGCTATATTCTGAAAGTGTAAGTAACAGTGTGTGTAACTCTGACTGCTCAGAGGATCAGGGCCAGAGCGAGCTTGTTGTTTAAACACGTGAGCTTGTAAAGCATTGCTTTGCTTACTGAACTGTAAATCTTTTAACTAACCTAATCTAAGCTATAATAACAGCGCGACAGTGTTTTTAAAATGACTGTTTTCTCTACAGCAGTGCGGAGGGAAATGCGTTGGGGTGTGTGTCCGGTAGGAATGAACAGGTGTAAGGGAGAGCTGAATTTGGTCCATCTGTTTACAAAGATAACAGGTGCATGTATGCACATACGTGTAGGTATAGAGATATGCGTGTGTCCACATGTGTTTACGTGTGTGTAGGCATGTATTTATATCGAAACTTTTTTATTCTATTTGCTATCTTTTTTTCCCTCTGTTTCCAGCAAAAGGAAGCCGAGCTTCTCATATTACATTAATGTAGTTGTGATGACAGGCACTTCTGGTGTCATAATTGGTTTTAAATTCCAGTAATCCATTTCAAATAGTTAAATAAAATCTGTGTGTTCAATTGAAATGGCTAAAGTCAGAACTTTCGTTATTGATATCACAGGAAATAGTCTTGAGGGCAAAAATGTGAGTGAAATCAAAATAACTATTAGTATCATCAAAGGGACTTGAATGTCTCACTGCACCTTCATGTGGGAGATGAGAGAGTATTTTTATAATATATGTATCCAGTTGTGAATTTCATAAGCTGAGTACCCCCCTCATAGAAACAGGAGTCTGTACACGCGACACAGTGAGTGGCTGTCCTCTGATGCTTGGTGTGCTTCTTACTGAGGGATGCTCCTGCCCTGTGCAGTATAGACCTGCTGTGGGATGCTCAGACCTGCCCCGTGTGGTATAGATCTGCCCCGTGCGGTATAGACCTGCCCTGTACGGTACAGACCTGCTGCAGGATGCTCGTGCCCCGTACGGTATAGACTTGCTGCGGGACGCTCCTGCCCCGTGCGGGATAGACCTGCCCCGTGCGGGATAGACCTGCCCCGTGCGGGATAGACCTGCTGGTCTGTAGCCTGTGGGCACGTGGCAGGGCGAGGATTGGGCTTTCCGGCCGGAGCAGCTCGCCTGGGCGAGAGCGGAGGGGTTTTTGGTTAGGAGGGGCAGCCCGAGAACAACAACTGATACCAACATGCTCTGTACGGGGCCACGTCTTGGGGGTGCTGTCTTTACAAAACATTTGGGATAATTAAAGGTCAAAAATGTACTACATAAATTTCAACAAACATTTTGAATTTCTTAACAATCTCAATTTTGATTTGCAGTTGATCTTGTAAACATATGTTAACTGCAGAGAACATTGTGCTTCTGTTCCCAGTGCGAGTGATGGCAAAACGTTCTGTGTTTTCCCTGTAAGAGAGATCAGAACCATGAAAGTAATGTAATAGACTATATATTTAAAAATTGAAAGCTAGACATTTTCCCTCCCATGAAGCACCACAGCAGCACTTATAAACTGACATTTCCAGATTTTTTATTTTCGAATACCTAGTGCTTTGGTTTGGAGAGGCAAGAAGGGCAGGCTATAATGAAGAAAGATGTTGTGAAAAATATTTATTTTGTCAAAACACTTGAAATTACAAACTGGTTATCTGTTAAAAGGTAAATTTCAACGAAGCCCATTCAGGTTGGTTTTTTAGTGTTTTTAGCATTTGGTTGTTGGGACAGAACGGATAAAGTAAAATCGCACTTCAGTCTGAGGGGGCACACAGTGGCATGTGGGCACGTCTGTGATGCAGAAGGACCCCTGCACCTCTCGGGTCCTGTGCAGAGCAGCCAGGCCCTCAGAGAGGGTCCTAGCCACCGGGAAGGGCTGTGCAGCGACCACCACGACACCAAGGTGGGCACCTTGACCTGAAGCAAGAGGCTCACTGGGGAATGGAAGCCCCTTACCCTACCTGGTGTAACCCTGTCTGGTCATAGAGCTAGACAGGGATGATGGATAAAGAGGGAAAGAATGCAATTGCTAATTTTTTTAGAGAAATTAGGCAAATTAGATTGGATTATCTAATTCATAGTGAAATGATGGATGAGGAGGAGTTTTATTTCTGTCCTGCATGTGGATACAAGATGAGATTTTGGTAGGTTTTTGCTGTGAATGGGCTAAAGAATACCGGGAGTCTGATTTACATGAGAGCTGAACAGTAGCAGGGTCCCTGTGTTCCTAAATGCAATAGCTGGGAATTGCAGGAGGAGAAATTTCACATGGCAGTGCTTTGAATGCCATGGTTATACTTTGCAATGAAACCAGGTAGGAGTGAGGAAAAGAAGAGACAATTCAGAGGCAGGAACAGGACTACCAGAAGCTGGGGCAGGTGAGGGTGGGAATACAGTTTAAGTAAAAAACTGTAGCATCTTGAGATTGCAGTAGCTGGATCCTAGAAACTGGACAGCTGATCAGAGAATGCGGCATTCAGAGGTGGTTATTGCTCACTAAGTGGAGGCTTTGCTGACCTTTCTGCATATTTCATCAAAAATGTATAAAACTTCCAATGCCAGAAGATCAGGCTCCCCAGACTTGATCCAAAATTATTAGTTTTTAAATGAAAAATTATGGGTTTGGTCTTCCTCTTGATTTTTTTTTTTCTCCTCATCCTGTCTATATTCTACATTATATGTGTCTATATGCTTGTGGGAGACAGAAAATAGAAAAAAAAAAATTATCATGTTCCAACTACAACTGCTGTTGTTACTTTACTAAAGTTATCTGAAAAAGAGCCACAGAATAACTTAAAATCTCAACCACAACTCCCTCTCCCCTCCCCAATCCAAATAACCATACGTTTGAACCGATGCTTAGGGTTAAACATCAGAATTAATAAACTCCACTGGGATCTGTCAGCATTTCCAAACTTCGATAGAGCATAAAATGCTAAAATTAACTACCCAAACCTTCCTGAGCATGTAAAGGCACCAGTTCCCATTGAGGTCAAGTGAATAAATGAAATTTAGACTGCATTTTTCAGGCTGTTATAGAATAATGACAATTCAAAAAGACTTTTCTAACCCTTTTTCAATATATGTGTGTCTGTACAGGCAATGCATTTCTTCAATTTTTATGTTCTTGTTTGCCAACATGCCTTGTTTAAGGATAGTGAGGAGAAATAACACCTGCAGTATGTGGAATCCAGACAGAAAGTAGATTTTGGTTTTGGAGTTTTTCTTGTGTTGTTTTTGAGGAGGTTATTTTGTTGTATGGTTGTTTTTTTGTTTGGGTTTTTTTTTTTTTTTTAAGAAGTGCATAGGCAGATATTAAAAATATCAGTCAACTTCAGGCAATGGCAAGCCTAAGCACTACAACTCTCAAATGTTTAGCTAATCCTTTTGAACATGAAATTTGGGTTGTTTCAAAATTTAAGCAAACTTTCAAAAATTTTAACCAAGAATTTTACTTGTTTACTGCATGGCCTTGGCTGAACACCTGGCTTGTCTATGTTCCCCTACCTCGGGAAACCAGACACTACAAACTTGGTTTCCATGCAAGTTTTCTGCACAGCAGACCACAATCATTCACAGTTAAACTTAGCTTGGTTGCAGTCCTATAGCTTATAGGTATAAGCCTTTTCCTTTTATATACTTGATCTCATTAATATGTTTATAAATAGTAACATTGACAACATTTAAGTAGCGAGTCCCCAACATGAAACATGAATCTAAGTACTGTTAAACTTTGAAAAAGACTTGCTTTACATCTATGCAAAATTTTGTAGCTCATGTTCATCTTCAATACACATGAATATACACTTCCCCCTTTACTTACAAGATCTGCATTGTATTACAACTTCAGTCATCCTGTTGAGGACCAAATATGTCTCCTCTTGGAGACCACCCATGGGGTTTTTTTAGGCCCTGATCTTGCAAATACTTAAGCATGTGTGGAACTTTGCTTTCAAGAGTCACCCTTTGAAGTCTACTGGACTACTCCCATGAGCACAATTACATGCATTTTAAGTATGTGCCAGATTTTGGCTTCAAATTGTCTAGTAAGTGGCCACTCTGAAGCCGTATGAGAAATGGTGTCCACCTGGAGTGTGCCTGTAGCCTTTGTAGAAGGCATAGCGAGTAAATGGTTTTGGCTAAAGCCAAACAGAAAGTTGACCAAATTAATTATTCAATAATGTATAGAATTCAGTAATTTTATTAGTGAATAAAGTGCCAAATCACTCCACTGAACAACACAGATCTTAATTATGTTCTAATATAACGTTATGGCATCATATAGTTTGAGAGTTATTAATGTAAAACTTTATATTTTAAATAGAATTTTATAGATACATTATTTCTGTATAGAGCAGAGAAGTGGCAAGGATAGAAGATTATTGTGGACAATTATGCAGACCAGAAAAGAAGACTTGTGTTTAACAAACAGCTTTGAATTCTAATTTTCTGCAATGTACATAGTGCAGGTACAATTCATAGTCATTACTGTGTATTAAGAAAGTTATTAAAATTCTTAAACTTGTTGAAGCTTTCCACACCACCTTCCCTAGATTTTAATTGGTTTTATCTAGTTCCATAAGAGAGCTCTTTAAAACAAATCAAAGTGCCTTAAATCACATGTTTTACCCATCGAAGGACAGAGATATTCCTTCTATAATCTGGCAAGTTTTCCTAAGAACTGAAATCTGAAGGTTCTCAACGATGAATTAAAAGACTTGGCAGAAGATAATTTATGTGCCTTTTGATGGGCTCAGTTTCAAAATGACAAAATAACAATGTTTTGTAACAGAAGGGTTAAATCTTAATCTCAGAGGTTTACAAAGCTGCTAGTCACAGTCTCCTTAAAATTTAATATACCTCGTTAATGCTTACTTGCAAACACTGAAGGATTTTTATGATTATAATCATGTGTTACAGCACCTAGTACTGTTTCTAAGCAGCATACTAATCAGCTTAATGAGATATTACTGCACTTTTTGTTGACTAAAGCAAAATCCCTTTTATTGTTCTAAAGCTTGTCCTTTACTTTATTTTTTCCCAAAACATTATCTTGTTTTATTGTACACCAGTAAATATCATACCATCGTTTTTTTGTCAAATCATAAAACTATCTTTCTCATTGTAGAATGTGTAATATATTGAATATGGTTAATGGAACTGAAAGTTACAAATGGATTTCTATTTTTGTTGTTTTTGTTTTTGTTTCCCCCTGGCTTTTCTAATGGAAATGGGAGAGATGCATAACATTTATTTTTCTATAGATTTAGAAATGTAAACAGGTGCAATTTCACAGGAAGAAAGACAAGGGAGGTGGTAAAAGCCTTTGCCCCTTCTGTAATAATTAGATTTTGAAATTGTAGCATATTTTAAAATAGTAATTAATGGTTATTGGTAAACATGTGGAACAATGAAAGCACATGTATGACCAAAATTGTGCAGCACAGTTGGCATTTAATACACTTTTTATTGTTTTTACACTAATTCCTTTGCATTATTATGAGTAGGTAAAACATAAAATGCAAATCGTACGTCAGTGATTCAATGCTTGTAACTCTTTCACAGTCTGAATCTAAAATATCTTCTGATTTTCAGAGATGGAGGAAGCTAGTTTGTGCCTTGGTGTTTCTTCAGCTGTGCCAGAAGCTGACGCCCATCTCAACAGCACCATACTCAATGGGCAGTATTCAATGAGCCAGAAGCTGCACCAGATCACTTCCCAGCTCAGCCATGCCTTCCCGGAGCTCCAGAACAGGCAGAATCCGGAGGAGAAGGCGTCAGCGCCGCTAGAAGACAAAAGCCACATGTCCATAGCAAACCAGCCCATCAGCAGTCAGATGGCACTGTTGGCAAACCAGCTCAATAGAGAGGTTGATACCAGTTTGAATGGGCGTGTGGATCTGCAGCAGTTCTTAAATGGACAAAACCTAGGGATTATGTCTCAGATGAGCGATATAGAGGATGATGCTAGGAAAAACAGAAAGTACCCGTGTCCCCTCTGCGGGAAACGCTTTCGATTTAACAGCATCCTGTCGCTACACATGCGAACTCATACTGGAGAGAAACCATTTAAGTGTCCCTACTGTGACCACAGAGCAGCTCAGAAAGGCAACCTGAAGATACACCTGCGTACTCATAAGCTTGGAAACCTTGGCAAAGGTCGTGGAAGAGTCCGAGAAGAAAACAGACTTTTACATGAGCTGGAGGAGAGGGCAATTCTTCGGGACAAACAGATGAAGAGCAGCCTCTTGCAGCCACGACCTGATGTGAAAGCACAGCAGCACACCCAGCCGATGCCCCTTGCAAACTGTAACTTGTCTGTGCCAGCTAACCACAGCACACCTGATATTTCAAACCCCGTTCCCTCTCCAAAGCCAGTCAGTGTCCAGGAAGAAGTTGTTGCTCAGACAGCTGGGTTCAGATGCACGTTCTGCAAAGGCAAGTTTAAGAAGCGAGAAGAGCTGGACAGGCACATAAGGATTCTGCACAAGCCTTACAAGTGCACCCTGTGTGACTTTGCTGCCTCGCAGGAGGAGGAGCTGATCAGCCACGTGGAGAAGGCTCACATAACTGCGGAGTCAGCGCAGGGCCAGGGCTCCAACGGGAATGGGGAGCAATCCACCAACGAGTTTCGTTGCGAGGTGTGTGGCCAAGTGTTTAGCCAAGCCTGGTTCCTAAAAGGCCACATGAGAAAGCACAAGGATTCCTTTGAACACTGCTGTCAGATCTGCGGGAGGCGATTCAAAGAGCCTTGGTTTCTTAAAAATCACATGAAAGTTCACCTGAATAAGTTATCTGTAAAGAACAAATCTCCTAATGATCCCGAAGTACCTGTCTCCATCAGCAGCATGTCCCAGGAAGCTCACGCAAACTTATATTCGAGATACCTGTCATGTTTGCAGAGTGGCTTTCTTCCTCCCGACAAAGCGAGTTTAAGTGAACAAAATCAAATCTATAACAAAGGAGATATGCCCATGAAAGAGAAAGAAGTCTTGGGGAAGCTCCTTTCGCCCATTTCTGGCATTGGCCACAGTATTGCTGAAGGGGATAAACATTCTTTATTGGGCTGTCTCAATCTGGTGCCTCCTCTGAAATCCAGCTGTATAGAAAGGTTACAAGCTGCCGCCAAAGCGGCAGAGATGGATCCAGTAAACAGCTATCAGGCCTGGCAGCTTATGGCAAGGGGAATGGCCATGGAACATGGCTTTTTGTCTAAAGAGCAGCAGATACAGCGCAGCCATGAAGACACTTTGGCAAATGCTGGAGTTATGTTTGATAAGGAGAAGCGGGAGTATGTGTTAGTAGGAGCAGATGGCTCTAAGCAGAAAATGCCTGCTGATTTGGTTCACAGCACTAAAATGGGCAATCAGAGAGACTTGCCAAACAAACTAGACCCTTTAGAAGGCAGTAGAGATTTTTTGTCACATGGTATGAACCAGGGACTCGATTACAACTTACAAAGTCATGGAAACGTAAAAGAAAAGCCAACTGAATGCCCGGACTGCGGAAGGGTTTTTAGAACATACCACCAAGTGGTCGTTCACTCCAGGGTCCACAAAAGAGACAGGAAAGGAGAAGATGAAATCCTTCAAGGTAGTCTTGATGAGCGACGTGGGTCTGGAAGTGATCAAGAGTCTCAGTCTGTCAGCAGGTCGACAACACCAGGGTCCTCTAACATTACTGAAGAAAGCGGAGTAGGTGGGGGTCTCTCACAGACGGGGAGTGCCCAGGAGGACAGCCCACATCCTTCCTCACCCTCCTCTTCAGGTATGATAACTTCTTCTTCCCTCTCTGCACCAAAAGCTTCATAGCTATATTTGAAATCACAGCAGCAAAGTAGGTTTTTTATACATTCTCTTGTCAGGTCGTTTCCTAGCAGTCCACAGGGACGTGGTGGTGTATGCCAGAACATCTGTGTTTGGGTTCTTGCAATGCCTTCGAGGTTAATTCTCGGCTCACCTTTTTCTCCCCTCCCAGGGCTGGTTTCCTAGCCCTTCAGCTGTCACCTCCGCCACCCCACCAGCAGCAGCGTGCAGGGTCTGTACCGTCACCAATGGCGGTGTCGCTTCCAGGGCCTCTCCCTCCAGGTTTTGGAAGGTGTTTTTTTCCCTCTTCTTCTGTTCGTGGTGTCTCTCTTGCAGATCTTTCTGTGTCCTCCATGTAACAGGGTGAGGAAAGATGCCTTCTCTGAGCTATAGTTCAAAGAAATAGGATTAATAAACAGCGTGTTGGCTAACCTCTCTGATTGCCCTTATTCTCACAGCCATATCAATTACTTAGCTGAGATACCTACTTGTACCTGGCCACTGGACTGATTAAAAAATACAAATTGCTAACTTTTTGCCAATCTTTTAACTTATGTGCAGGTTTTAACATGTATGAAGCCTTTTGCTTAATTCACATTTATTTGAAAGTACAAGAAAAATAGAAATTGGACTGAAACGTTTTAATTGCATTGTATGTCATGTTAACTTGCTGTGTATAAAATAGCAAAGCAGATAATATTTCATTGGAGATGTCTATAAAATATTGAGCTTCCTGGTACAATTTTTAAAGTTACTAGCCTATGACTGCTGAAATAAAATCTCCAAGTAATAACAGGTAAGATTTCTGGCCTCATCTATATTTCCAAAGTCACTTACTAATGGATAGTAAATTGAAAGTTATATCTTCAGCCCTTTATAAAGAAAGCACCTCACTAATACTGTAATCATTCTGCAAGCCTAACAACAGAGGAAATCATGCCATAACAAATACTCTGTTACTAATGGCAACATTGATTTCTGCAATCAGCCATTAAGTCTAGAAAATGAAAGACAGTTTGAGGTACCTTAAGGCATTACATTGCCCACTGTTAAAGAGCTGGTAGCAGGCTGTTGAGGGTAATTCTTTTTAGTTTTTTTTCTTTCCCCCAGTTTCGATAAATATTTTAGTATTGGAGGCAATTCAGTGTTACAGTTATTAAGTATATGCCAGTTTATTTTTGTTGTTCTTGTCATGCTCCAGTATACTCTACTTCTGAGGCCAAATTAATATAAAAATAAAGTGTTAGTTTGCTGGCTTATTACAAACCAGTAAAGAAATTGTTAAGACACATAAATCTGCACTCCACATTCCACAGATTCCTATAGTACTTAATGCTGTTGTTTAAATACCCATGAAACACACTGTCTACTCTTAGAGTCATAGCCTCGTTTACAATTTATTACTGGTGAGACACATTAGAAAATTCTATGTAGGAACAAGGGTAACAGGCGAGAGCTAATTTCATACTATATATAGTTGTTGAGATTGTTTTAAGAGGATTGAAAATATGTCAGGATGAAGAAGATTATTTTTCTAACTTTCACTTTTAAAAATCCTACACATTGCGGGTGAGGGGGGGCGGGGGGGAGAGAACGCTCCTCTCTAATATAGAAAGCGTCACTTTTGTTTTGCAATGCCATAGAGCAATCGGAAATAAAAGATCCTGAAATTGTTTAAATTCTGTCCATAGCCTTCCAGGGCTGTCAGGAAAAGTTTGGAAGAAAAGAGCCCCAGAGTTTTCTGAGTGAGGTTGAACTGTTAAGAGATTGAAGAGGATTCAAAACAATGCATGTGAAAGTTGGTGTGTTTTGAATGCCCCGAAAACTTTAATTCCAAGTGTTCTAGTTCGTTAAATGTATTGTTGTGGGAAGTTTTCCCTTCCTTCAGAGGCAAAAGATAACACTGCAGTGTTGTTCTCTCTCTGGCCTCTAATTTAAAATTGTTTTTTACTTGAACTACAGTTTATTTAAAACATTTATTTTCATACCTGATGCATTTATATCAAAGCATATAAAAATGAAAACAAAATACCTGCAGTCACAGTTGCTAGAAGCACATTCATTTTTACTGAAGAAAACCAAACCTTTTATATTAATATCCGATTGTCTCCTTTAGTCTGTTACTAGTCAATCTAGGAAGGCTCTTGGTGCCATACATTCTATCCTGGAAAGTGTGCACGGTTTTATAACTTCTTAATCAGATGAAAGGAAGAGAGTATTGCATTTTGCCAGAACAAAATCTGAGTATTCTTTAGTACTTTAAAATTAATTTTATTGTCATGTTGCTGTTGGAACTTTTCATTGTTATGAAGTGTGTATTTTATCACTACCTGTGAAAGATAAACCTGTAGAATATAAAGGAATCAGATTTTTTGCGTAAGGGAGAATTAAGTAGTCATTGAATCTTCTATGAAGAAATTACCACAAAACACAGTTTTACAAATTTCTCAGACGGCATAACAATGTCTTAAAACTTAATTTGCATCACTTGATTCTTTTTTTGTTGAAAACTGGGTCAGTAGGGCCTGAGAAACTATTTTTTCAGATCTTAACCAATGAATTCTTCTTTATAAATTGGTGCTCTTAACATGATAGTAGTTCGGAATTCATCATAAAAACCTTTTTACACAGTGCCTCTTAGAACAGATCTCCAGAAGAAGGCTTACAATGAGTGGCAGAGAAGTCTTTGTTATCTGATGTAATTCTTTGCAAAGGAGGATTGGGAATGGAGTGCCTGTTTAAAAATGTCTAGCTCAGGCTGAGAAGAAGAAAGGGTCAAGTTTGCAATCAAACAGTTATTGCAGAGATGTGTGACTGTCACTGGCTGGGCTAATGTGGTATGCAGCTGTTTGTTATGTGAGTAAAAGAATGTTTGAATCAGTGAACATGTGAAAATGACTCCAGTGAACCAGAAAATGTGTTTGTTCTTTAGCTCTCCAAACTGCTGAGAACTAAGCTTAAGATCAACTGCTAAAACTGGGACCTTTGACAAATTGAGAGGTCATATTTTCTAACAGAAATGAACGAAACTAGTCACACAG
>NC_046196.1:13310000-13335000 GCF_011004875.1 Balearica regulorum gibbericeps | reverse complement strand
AAAATAAGAAAAGACCTCCCTGTTGTGTCTTTGCAAAGCTCTGGAGAGGGACATAAGGAATTCTGTGCAAGGCAGATGTCCAAGTTCTATCGCGAAGGAAAGGCCGCAGACTAATTCTCTTTCCCGCCTCTCGTGACATGTTCAAGTAACATGCTCGCAAGAAATTTGTATTTTTATAGTCGCTGGGAAGAAAGTCTAAATCACAGTTTTGTGTTTAGTTCTCAGATTGTAGCCTCTGTGTGTTTCTAGGTAAATAGGATTGTAAATGATGGTATGAGATGATATATTTATTATCAGGACAGCTCTCAGCTACATCGAAGGGATGCTTGTTTAAAATTAAAAATTAAATAATAAATTTAGAGGTTCAGCTTAGATGAGACCCCCAGATGTGAACTTCTTCCAAACTCTCCAGTTCTCTGTTTCACTGGTCTCTGACATATTGAGACCACAATGTATTTCTGTTGCATTTCGGTATCATTTATAGGTTGATTCTTGGCATTTGTTGAGGCCACTCTCACAGGTTACAGGGGTACCATTCAGTTATTACAGTGCGATCTCACACAGAGTGGGGAGACCTGCAATCCAGCCCAACCCAATGCGGCCTTTCCAGCAAGTCTAGCACTGATTTGGGCATCCAAATTCCACTGGTTTTCCTGAGGCTGCCTTGGTGCCCTAGTGTCGCACCCCAAGTTAGGGTACAAGCCCACAAGTCCTGGAAGAAGCCCCACATGTCTCACAAATACTGACTTTTTCTGGGAGGCTAAGGAATAGGATTTGTGATGTTGCAGTTCTGCATCATTTTGCCAAAAAATACATTGCCTATCTTGTTGGTGAAACAGTAGGTGAATATTGATAAAGAAAGCAGCATCCCTGATGGCTTGAATTGCTGTCAGTTGGCTGAGCAGGGAAACTGTTTCACTGTTTCCCGAGGCATTGCTGTCGCTCCCGGCTGAAATTTTTCTTTACTATTGGTCTGGATAAAAGCAAGTCTCTAGAGCTTAAAAACAGAGATGGCTGCATCTCCAGCCTACCTTTTTGGTAATGAAAGTAAGTGGAATGAAAGTGCATTCCAAGTCATGCTAATCTTTAGCTTTGGCGCAGAAAAAGATTTGTTCAGATCCTGACACCAGGGAAAGCACAGGCAGTTGCCAGTACTGAGCTTCTGTTCCCTGCTGTCCTTGCTACGCAGGCTGGCTTGGTCTCACGGTTGGTAGCTCTTCCAGTTGCATGAGGGGTGCAGAGAGAGTCCCTGAGTGAAAAATGGGTGTGCAGTCTGGCCTGTTTCATGCCACTGAGTTTCCTTTCGAGTACCTGTTTTGAGGCCATTGCTGCTGATCAGTTGGTACCTGTGCCAGCTGGCGATGCTCGAGTGGGGTTTAAGAAGTCTTTGACTAATGCTGCTCCCAACTGTAGGGCATCCCTTCACCCTTGTCCCTGGCAAACCCAGCCTGAGCTTGTGGCATCTTCTCTGGTATTGGCTTGATCTAGTTGACTGCACCGAGTTAATGTTGTTCTTCCTTCTTTGAAGGCTAAGGTTTCCTGCTTGTACTTTCTAAGATCTTACCGCCTAGATTAGCTGCAGTTTAGATGGTCTCAAAATTTATTAGACAGTTACTTTGGGGTCCAAATAAAACCCAGAATCTTGGCTGCAGTTTCACAGGCTAGCATATAAGTGAGTATTATTAAAAGTGAGGGGGAAGAAGAGGGGGAAGGAAACATTAGGCAGAGGTCCAAGAATAGGCTGAAATACCAGTGTGGTATTTTCTGTTTGTGCACGGCAATCACGCGGTGTGGAGTGTGACATTCCTAGGAGCTCAGTCATGGACAGCCTAAGTCCCCAAAGAACTGAAGCGCCTCCTGTCCCGCAGGCGTGGGCCAGCATCGGGCGTTCGCAGGTACGGGCCCAGGCAGGGCCCCAGACCCTCCACACCTCCTCCAACAGCCCCAGGAAGGTGGGCGGGAGGGCCTGGCGTGCTGGGTGGAGGGAAGGAAGCCGTGGTGGGATCTGACCGGGCCCCCAGCTGGGGTGAGCACAGCTGTCCACGGGGCCAGCACAGCCTCTGCAGGCCTGCCTCCTATGCCTGCCTCCCTGCCTGCCTGGTGGCAGTATTCATCACTAAATGACACTCCTGTTTCTCCCACTGTAAAACACGCTCAGTATTTCTCGACTATTTTCCAATTATTCCCAGATTTTTTGTACATTAAGCTTGTCATCCAGCATGAACCAAGAGTTTGAGAGGGCACAGTGGAGGGCCTTGTAGGCCCAAAGAGTAGGAGGCAGAAGTAAGGACAGGATTTCTGAACCGTGTCTGGGGTTTTTTCTTATTTCCGATCTTCCTGGAGCCAGCAGAGATACCGCAGTGTTAATGTTAGGAATCTCCCTAGGTAGAAAATTTACAAAATGTACAATAGAGTTACTGGTGCTTATTTTTCAAATGTGCTTTGTAAGGGTGGCTGTAGGTGGGATTTATACAATCGTGTGTCTGTCAGCTGTGATTCCTGCTCGGTCCTGTCTTGAGTTCTGGCTCTGTTTTCCTCATCTGTCTCTTTTTAGGTGTCCCCTTCACTAGGTTTTTAGGAATGCCTTACCACAAATATCATAGGCTAATGTAATTGAAAACTGATCTACGTGCATCTTAGCTAACACCAAGGTAGGGGAGTAGTCTACTTATCAAACACTGCATAACTTTTCCTTTTAATGATCTAACAAAACTATTCAGAGAGGGACAGAAGGAAATCTGAAAAGACTTTCTGAAATGTCTTAAGCATCCCTCTTAAATACTTCACACTTTCCTGGGAGATTTATGGAATACCAGGTATGATTTGACTGAGACTAAAAGGTGATTCAAAGATTTTTGTGCACAAAAGGAAAGCACACAGCCATTTTTCATCATTTGGAGAGAATTCTAGGAAGGAACAGAGCATCTTTGGTTTTGATTATTAACTGGAAATTTATGGGCATATAAGAATGCCATATAAGTAAAGAGGAAAAATTACAGAAGTGGAAGTTCACTGTTACTATTATTTTGTATATTCTAGTACCTTTATTTTAATTTTATGGACATAGATATGTAGTTTTATTTTTCTGCATATATCTTTGATCAAGCAGATATCTGCTATGATGAGTATTTTCCATGTTATTTTGCCACTGAAAAAGTAGGCAGTGAGTTCTGAAGGGAAGGAGTTTGTCTATCAAGTATTCTATTATTCTATAATTTTATTTGTTTTCTTAAAATAATTATGATGCCAGAACAGTGAAGACATTAAGTCAACATGCAACCACATTTACCACACAATGGTATCAGGGTCACCACAGTTATTTCCTATTCTGTGTAGAAATAATACTGTGGTTGCTCAGATGCTGCTATCTAGTAACTATATGTAAATGTTGACTTTGTGATGGTGACCACTGTAGTATAATTATAATGAAATCTCTTTGTAAGAGGGTGCTAAGGAATGAAACTAGACATTACTGAAAAGGACAAGCAGTAGTAGAGGACAAATACGGCGTATTTGATATTGCTATTTCTTTGGCTATTTCTTTAAAGTCTTATCCTTGAACATGCTGTTACTTTTCAATGAAAACCCAACTCACTTTCACTGACGCTGAAAGGACAGGGGGATATGACTTGGGCACTGTGACAGTGCAGTGTTAGCTGTGAATTGTAGCCAAAAGAAAGGTATGAAAATTAACTATTGTACATGGGAATGTACATGTTACTTACGTACCAAAACACTGTATGTACTACCTTTTACATTAAAGCTTGACGCAGCAAGTTTGTCTGTATTGAAGTGAGCGTCCGATGGTAGGATTGTACCACCTTTCTTGCTCTACACTCGGTTTTCATACGGGTGACAGGTTCAGTAGCTGTCTGAACATGGGGAGAAATTGAAGCCAATGAGACTACTGAAATAACACCAAGGAATAGTCATCATTTCTTTTGCACTGAAAGAACTGTGAAAAGACCCGAAACTCCGTTTGCGGCAGCCAGAACTGAAGAACTCACAGCTGTGGGTACAATTGATGCCCATAGATTCCCAGGCATTCTCCTCCCAGCTCCGCTGTGGTGAATAGCAATTTTTTGCAACGTATCTTACAGCAAGAAAAGATGCACAGTAGTGACCCTGGTGCAGGTTCTCAGTCTGTTGAGGAGAGTGATTAATGTCAGAATTAGGCATGCTGCAGATACCTTGGGGTTTTTTTATGTGCAGCAACACTGAAGTGATCTCATCAACTATCTGAACATTCAGCAAGTCCAAAATCAAACGCTTGTGTGTCAGATATACACAGCTGTATTTGTACTGTTGCTCTATCTAAAGAACATGCCAATTGCTTTACTTAGAGTGAGTTGAGAGAGAGACTCATTACTAAGAACATGTATAGCATTATCAATGAAAAACATTATTGTTCTTTTCCTCAGTGGTTTTAGTGTCCTTGCTTTTCCTTTTATAGGAGCCGGTGCTGATATACCTTCAGACAATGTGGGGCCTGATTCACTACTCCCGTGCACAGCGTGTCATCATTTACACCTCTGCACAGTGGGTGGGAAATAGACACATTAGAGTAGTAGCACTTTGTGCTAGTTTACATGTGTTTTGCAGAAATATAAATGATTGTGCAAGGCAATGGAGAATCTTGAGTATGTAAGGCACTGCTTTTATTTTATTTCTCCCCAAAAGTATTTGAGATGAAGTCTTATCTGCCAAGGTTGACCAGAACTGAATATAGCAAAGTGTAGGTTTTTTTACAGTGAAAGAAGGATGTCAAGCTGTACATTCAGGTACCACAGTTAGAAGGTAGGTGAGCACGTCCTTGTCCAGTGATGTCTTAAAGGCTTTTAATTTCTGCCCTTAACCAACATTAAACTCCTACAGCTTCTGTTGAAAGAATACTGATTGATTAAATGTTTTTGTATTTTTTTACTTCCTGACATATATTTAAAAGCACTGCTGACTTGAATTTAGCTTGATGAGGCTCGTGAGCCTAGAAAACATGGTAAGGTTTTTAAAATTGAATCATCAACATGCTACACTACTGTGCTTGTTCATCGGCTGGGTTTTCACAGCTCTAGTCAGAATTTCAAAAGATTCCTTGGCCAAAGAAAATACCAGACGTTAAGTAGCAGAGGGCTTTCTTAAATTGTGGACTAAATTTTGGCAAGCATAGAAGGCAGTGTTTCAAAACTGTGTGTTTTCATTGTAGCTATGCTTTCAGAAAGGTCCATAGGAGACAAACCAAAAAGAAAATTAAGATTACTGTATTGAGAATAAATATACGAAAGGTCAGTTTTGAAAAATGAAGTAGGGTAGACTCTTTTAATAGCGATAATTTCAGACACTGGCTTCCATTCAGTAATTTTCAAAACAGTCACTGATGAGTAGGTAGTATAATAGAATCACAGAATCATGGAATGGTTTGGATTGGAAAGGACCTTAAAGATCATCTAGTTCCACCCTCCACTAGACGAGATTGCCCAAAGCCCCATCCAACCTGGTCTTGAATGCTTCCAGAGATGGGACATCCACAGCTTCTCTGGGCAACCTGTTCCACTGAAACAATTTGAAAATTTAAAAATAAATCTATGAATTCTTGAATGAAAAAAACAACCAACCAACCCAAAACCCAACCAAACAACAAACTCACTTTTAAGCTGATTGTTTTATGTCATTTTCTTATATTATGGACAGAAAACATTAGTTGTATCTTTACCTGTATTTCGTGAAATGCGTGAAGCTGGTTCTCAGCTGTGGATATGGAACTATACTGAAGATCAGGGATTAAAGGAAATGGGTTGTAACTGTACTGAAAACTTGGAAGGCATAATATTTTTTACTTTCAAAATACCACCAGAAAATTAGTATCCTTCTAATCTGACTGCTATGTGAAAAAATTCTGGGACAGGTGGACTCTTTCTCTAAGGGATAATATGAACATCAGTTGACATTTATACTGTGGAAGGATGAGTGAGCTGTTGAGCACGTAATAGTTATTATGTAGGTGTTTCTTTTTTATTTTGCTATCTAGCTTATAGTTACTTTTTTATTTTATTCTATTTTTGTAATAGTTAAGAATACAGTAGTAGAATAGTTGTGAAGTAAGAACAGGGTCATTCTCTGTTCTCATACCAGTTAATATCATCTTTTGAAGCATAAATTAGAAGGGCAGGAGTGCGAACTAGGAGTCTTCCAGGTTCGTGGTTGGTATTGTGTCAGTGCAGCCCCGTCTCACACCAATGATCAAACTCAGTAGGCAGTTAACACCAAGCTAACCAGGTTTGTCTGCCTATGACAGTGCCAACAACAGTAATGTCACTTCTCTTAAAAACTTGCAAGATTGTACACCAGGAAAGAGGCACCACACTTCAGACTGATAGGAAACTGCAAAAGCTGTCCATCTCCTCCATCGCATTCTGAAACAGTGTGTGCACAGAAGTACCATTAGAAATAGTTTTTGCTGACATAAATACTGCATCTACTATTTTCTTAGTCTCCTACCATATATAGTACATACTGCTGATAAGATGAATGCAGCCTATATGCGGGGAGAGAGATGTAGAAATAGATGACCTCCCCTGAAGTACTTGGCTTATAAGGTCTTCCTTTTGATTATCTGTGTCTGGGTGGGTGAACAAAAATTCAGAACTTCCCTTGAGACAAGTAATATGCTATGTATGCTGGCATGTTTTCTTCCCTTTCAAATATTCCACAGATTGTACAGACAAAAGACAGATTAGGCTTTGCATCAGATTTACTAGAGCTCTACCTCCTTGCCTTTGGACTCCAGCTTGCATTTTACACTTCTGTCTGAAGTTGCTGAAGAATTAAGCTTGTGTGTGCACTGTTTGTACATAACAGGCTTTCCCAAGTGACTATTTAGCACTAATAAAAAACAAAACCAAGACTGGCAATAAGATTCTGGTAAATGTAAATGGATTCTATTTAAAAATGGCCCATGGCATCTTTCTGTAATGACCATCTTTTTGCTGCATGCAGAGTGCTGGTGGCATTAGTGAATTAAAAAATACACAGATTTTCAGGGATTTGGGCCTGATTTGCATTTGCAGTACGGATGTTTAGCACTGTTTGGCAGTGTAGTGGACTTAAAGTATAGGAAGAAATACAATGCAAGTACACTTCAAGCCTTCCTGACACTGCCTGACTGCTCTGCATTGCATAAGTGTTAAGGCACGCTCTTGTGGCATTCTCAGTTTGAAACTTCTGATGCTCCATGATTTATAAAGCCAAATTCTGATATACCAGTGCCATCTACTATGTTTTAATCAGTTACATCAGGTGTGAGTTTAGTACAGTGATTTGAAGCCAGACATGAACGTAGTGATAATTTTTACTGCTCTTCTATAAATGTTTTGTTTTGAGAGATACTCTTTTCTTCAGTGTCTGTCACTGGATAATGTTTTTTAAATTCTCATCTGAATTTGCATGTGTTTATATTTTAATTTCCTGTCAACAGAAATGGAATCAGTGGCTCTGTTATTAATATTTAAAATGTGAGTGTTTGGGGTTTTTTAACACCCTAGTTGCTATGCCCCTTTAAATTTCCTTCAGTTGTTCTTTACCTCTAAACAATCTTTCATTACCAAGTTGTTTATCTGAGAAGAAAGTGAGACTGTCTCTTTGTATTGCTGAATAACATCACTCTTTTTCTCAAGAAGTCATTACACACTGACATCATATTGTTCTTCATTAGATGATCTGTTGCCTGAAAGTATCTTGGTGACACTGAACTTGAAAGCAACAAGAGTACAAGTGCTAGGATGCCTGGAGAGCAGAGACTGGCAATACCTTGCTCAAGCAAATATCCAAGATAATTTTAAAAAGGCATTAACAAATACAAACCACCCCTACAGAGGTAATTTTCACCTCTGAATTTTTGCTTGTTTCTTAGTCCAGCCCAGACTTCAGCCATCACTGTTACAATGCTGGAAGCCAAGTCCTTCCTAGCAACGATAGCCACGTACAATAATTTAAACTTAAAGAAAAATAACACAGCTGCTGGTAGAGTAGTGTCCAGAGATTTCTAGGTGCTTTCCAACAATGAAAGGGTGGTTTCTGTCTTGAAAATGCATGTGTATACATAGAAAAAGACCTTTGATATTCACAAAGACCACAATTAGTGCTGCACTGTAATTGCCATTCCCTGATTAGTTGGAAAGCTTATATACTCAATAGATTTTATTTTTCATGTTCATGAGTTACGTTAGAAAAGCTCACCATATAGTTGGTTGTGAAATCTGTGCAAGTATTCCTACGATTTGTGCTGTTTCACAAGTCATTTATTATGAACTTTCAAATTTCTTATTCCTGTGACTGGATGCTTAACACTGGTGGTGAGTGGATGAGAATAATCTTAAAGCCTTTGTCAGTGTTTGACCATGCAAACTAAAATTTAACTTTTCTTAAAGATACTGCATTGTTCACTTTAATTGTACTGTTCTGTGAAACGTTCCTCCCATGCACGCACTTAGTCTAGAAAGAAGAACACCACAGACATCCAGAGAAGCTGAGAAAATTCTCCTGATAATCTCCAAACCCAAAACCCTGTAGGAGAAAATTGAAAAAAAAGTGTGTTTGCCCCATTTCAGTCCACAGGCAGGGTCCCTTGCCTCCAAGGGAGAGGAGCTAACATGGCTGCAGTCATCTCATAAACAACTTAATGATCACAGTAGCTTATAAGTCATGGGGGTTGGTTTGTTTGTGGGTGTTTTTTACTTATAATAAAGCAGCAATGAAAGACTTAAAATGCATTCCCATTCAGAAGTATGAATTATGCTGCCCTTCAGATGGGATGGTGGAAGTAAGGCAAGTGCAGGAGCTGTGTGGCCCGGAGGGATGTCCATAGTCTTCCTCACTTACACAGCATGTTCTACCTGTTGCTTCAAGTTCCCTTTTTCCACTTAGCCCCAGCTGCCGCTGACACTCTGCCAGATCAGGCATTCCTGTGGCCGCTAAAGCACTGGTTGCACAGAAGGTAATATTAGGTGAAGTTCCTACAGCTGTTACCCTTTCCAAATACCTTTTGACTTAGGAGGAGCCAGAGCCACATGGCTCGTTAATTCTCCGCCGATTACCAACAAGGGCTCTGCCAGCCATGGTAGTGCAGTGAAATTCCAGCTTGGGAATCCCTGGTACACAGTAATCAAACACAGAGCTCGAACGGTTAATGCTCTGTTTGCAGATCCTATTGGATAACTACTAAAGTTGCATGGGTGAAATAGATAAAGTTGGGAAGTCTGCAGTAGAAGTGTTTGCCTTTATACTTATTTACTCACTGTTGTTGCCTTTGTACAATAATATCTTTTCCCTGAAGGCCTTTGAAAAATTCGATCACAAAACAGAAAAAGAGTATGTTTGTTCTGGGTAAAATTTGGAAGCATTGTTCTGATGACACCTGTAAAACATAATTATAACTCCCATAGCTGTTTCCTCTCATATTTAGAGAGGAAAATTCTTTGCCTCTAATCTCAGGTGCATACCTTTGGAAGGCTTAGATTCCTTCAAGCAGTATCAAAGTAATGATAACAGTGTGCAGCTGCTGACTGTCTTTTCCTTGTTGTTACCCACCCAGCTGTTTAGAGGAGAAGAAAAAGAGAGAGAATATCTCTAATCAGCCATATGGCACAAAGTTTTATTTGCCACAGTAAGTTAAAACGTATGTTATTGGTCAGCATCTTGAATGCAAATTTTGACATAGCTTTTCAGGAGTACCAGATATAAGGGAAAAGAAGATGCGATATATTTAATTCACATTGTTTTATATTAAGTACAGAAATACTTGATTCTGTCTCAGTGGAGTTTCCATGACTGGAGTCTGCCATACCCAAAAGATGGTGCAAGCACGGAGTGCAGATCTCAGCCTCTGCTTTGGGTCCTAAAAGGTAAATTAAGAACTGTTGAGATGGCATTTCAGATTTCTACAATGCAGTTTCAGTTTGCTTACATTGTACATTATACAAATTAGTATTCTGGATCAGACCACTGGGCCATGAAATCTAGTAGATGTCTTTAGTAGCTGTTGATGTTTGTGGCGCATATAGACAGTAGTTTTTTCATTAAGAAAAAGTTTAATTTTGCTGTTCTTTTAAATTGAACAACAAACATAGAGTTAAGTATGGGGAAAAAGATTTTTCTCTTAAAACCCCCACCTTTGTGAGTGCAGATGAATGTTAGAGAAGCGAGGGACTAATATGTGTGTGGGGTTTATGAGTCTCTGTTCTAGAAATTGAAGTGGAAAATGAGGTTTTTGGGTGCTTGACTTTGAAAGTTTATCGGGTCCACTTTTTAAACTTTTTCTGCCATTTCATGTGTGCATATGACTGGAACTGCTTTGGTTGTTGACATATTGGCTTCCAACATACCGTTTGGGAGACTCATAATGAAATGTAGAAGGCAGGCGCACATCTGTGTATCTAGGATTGGGAGCATGACTTTAAAAGGTTTAAACTGAGGGGGTTTGTAACCCTATTCATATCACTTATCGCAATACTATGAGAATGCTTTTGTTTCTCTGAAACCTATTTTATTTCCAAAGGACTTAAGAATATGATTCATTTTGTTCTCCTTGTAATATACTTAAAAACACATTCCAGAAAGAATAATATCTAGTTCTTCTACGTGTCTTTAATGCATGGATCTCAAAGAACTCTCTTATCCCTGATTTCCTGTGTAATTGTTCACAGTATTATTTATCTTCTGTATATTTGTTTACACTAAACACCGGTAAACTGGAGATATTAAGATACCATCCATTTAAGACATTTTTGCACAAGTTCTGATCAGTTGGATGAGTGTTTCTGATGAGACTGTGTTGGGGTACTGGTTTGCAGACATACTAAGTTGGGATAGAAAGTATTGTGATTGGTAAGCCAGAATAGTTTTTTTGGTTGCCATAAAAAAAATCACTGTGTACTAATGTTATTGAAAAAATAGACATGCTTTTTCCATTTGGTTAATGATTCTGGATAGTATAATCCAGATGAGTGGTTAGGTCTCCTGTATTTTAAACAGTCTCTCTTCTGTGATCCTTAATGTCCTTTGACGTGTACTTTATAAGGTACCAAGAAATGTTTGATCAGATAAGAATCTTATTTTCTAAGAATAGCCACTTAAGTGGTTCTGCACTGTCTTACAAATTTATAATTTCATATGGTGAGGTGTTATCTCTTTAAAATGTCTTGACCCATATAATCAGTACAATTGTTTGTTTCCTTATAGAAGCACTATAATTAAAGCTATCATGAGAGGACTCAAAAAGGTGTGCAAATATTTTTCAATAGAATATGATTCTTTCTTGGTCTGATGGCCCATGTTGCTATTCTTCTCACTGTTTCCATCGCTGTTTCTTAAAAGGCTTTGACAAATATAATAGACTTTGCGTAATGATTCCGTTGTAAGTCACTTCCAGCATATTATAGTGTGCAGTTAAAATGACTCTTGCGATTACCACTCTCCAGTGCTTGTACTTTATCATGGCACCAAATGAAACTAAGAATAGGAATATTCCTTCCTTTACCTGCCAATATTTAAAAAAAAAAATTAATGTGAAAATAACATTGCTGTAATTTATTCACTTAAAATTCTTTTTTAGATTTTTTTCTTCCACAGTTCATTAGGAATTATTTTGCTTTAGAAATAGATTAAAAAAAATTAGAATATATATATTTTCTGAGAAAATTACTGTGTAGTTGGGACCATTTTGTAAATACATTTTTTCAGGGGACAAGACAATGCCATACACAGAAGGACTGTTCTGTAGAAATAGATATGGAACGGAAAAAGGCATACTTCATTTCAACATCATATTTTTACGACTCACCTAAAGTGTACGGTTATGTATCTGCAGTTTCTAGATGTGTGCATGCCCTTATGGCAGAATCTGCCTTTCTGTCTTCTAACCCAAGATGACAGCTTTGTTTTTTTGATGTGGTTATTTTTCTCCCGTAGTGAGTAAGCAAGGGAATAAAGAGCTGGAAAAATTATGGAAGCTTTTTCCTTCCCCCATTTCTTATTTTCCCAGGAATAACAGCTCTAGGGGATGAGTGTTCTCTTGCAAATGACTACCATGCATATGATGAGAATACCTTAAATAAAATTATATTATTACAGGATTTAATAATGCAATGGTGAAAATACTCAAAAAGCAATGAGGTGAGTGAATGAGTCTGAAATTAAATTATGTAACTTAACCAAAGTCGAGTACTGTAAGTGTAGTTCACATACAATAATATTAGTCAAGAATGTAACAGACTTGGGGTTTTTGGCTGGAAAATACTTGCTTTTCCTACGAAACTGGCTGCATTCTTTAAAAATGGAAGTCTCATCTGTGTAAGTTCAACCCAACATCAGTGCTCTGTTGAAGCTGATGCCCAGGATTTCTGACATTTCTGAGTTTTGTATGCTAGCTGGAATGGTAAGCAACAGTGTCCTGGAAGGGTCTTTCCTGTAAATTGATACAGCTGAGGGACTCCCTGTATGGATTTTGTTTGGTCTGGAATACAGTAACTCTGAACTTAAGCTACAAGAAGAAAACAGATATCCAAAATGACGATGCAATATAGTCCTCTCCAGCTGGATGAAAAGCTACCAAATCATCGATCTGTAGGGTCCTACTTATAGTACATGACATGTTCAGGAGACATCTATGTGCATAATGGTTGCTTCACTGCTATCTGCCCAAAACCAAAGTCTAAGAAGCTCAATCCTTGAAGACTCAGCTCTGACATACCACCTCTCTTATTCTTCACTAGAACGCATTGACATTTAAGGATACTGAAGGTTATGATTGCTTTATAGCAATCTGCTAGTCTGGAGCAGAGGAGATAAGCAGTTCTAAGCATCCTGTACTGCAGACTGTTCCCTCTGAAGTCCCCTGCACTGCGACTCCTGTCAGAAATATGCGGTCTAGCAAAAATCTCTGTTAGTACATAGTTTTAAAATCTGCTAGTAGAATTTTCTCAAGGAAGTAAGAATCAGTCTTGAATGACTTACATTTTTTAGTCAACTTTATGTATGCCTATATTATTCTGAAGAATTTCTTCTCTGTGAGGGTGGTGAGGGCACTGGAACAGGTTGCCCAAAGAGGTTGTGGATGCCCCATCCCTGGAAGTGTTTAAGGCCAGGTTGGATGAGGCTTTGGGCAACGTGGTCTAGTGGAGGGTGTCCCTGCCTGCAGCAGTGGGGTTTGAATTAGATGATCTTTAAGGTCCCTTCCAACCCAAACCATTCTGTGGTTCTATGATTCTGGTTTTTGGGACAGGTAACACTTACTCATAGTCTCTGCCCATTTTAAGCTGGTATAAAATGTTTTATGCCTTCTCAAAAATTTCAGTTCTTTTCATCACCATGTTAACCTATTATTCGAAGAAACATTAATTCAAATGTAGGACTCCAGTAAATAAAACCGGGTATACCACATAATCCTGCTCTTATATTTGGGGGGTAACCACACTGTTTGCTTTAGCACGGCAATTCAAAAATTATGTTCTTGCCATTAGAATTGTATTGTGGACTTAGCAGCCTCTTCCTCAGGCAGATAAGCCAACAGATTTTCTTTCTCTTGCCCTAGCACCTCATCACAAGGGTTTTTAATGAATTGCTTCTGTCTCTCAACTCTTCTTTAAGCTTATGGACATCTTTTGGGCATCTTTGCCACTAGCAATCTCAAACTATTGGTTTAAACAATTGGATTGAAAAACTATTCTTATACATGTTTTAACTTTCAAACAAATCTTCATATTCTTCCTTTTCTTTTGGGTGTCTCATACTGAATAGCTTAAACTTTGCTCTGATCTAGGTATATACCTTGGTGTATTGGCCTTGTCTCACAAGCCCTTAACCAGGGTTAACAGAGTTTACCTGGTTAAGAGAGATTACCAGGGTTTATTGAGTTTAAGCTTTGGTCCGCATTAACCTCCTAAATATGTTTATTTCTGAGATGCTGAGAGTCTGTGATCATGCACTCCACATTTAATACAGTTTCTTTGATGACTTCCATTGCCAGACTTAACTGAAAACTGTTAAAAACATTAAAGATTTTTAATCTCATATTGTCAGAAATGAAACTGCGTTCTGCCTGGTGTCAGTCTTGCTGTCGCTCATTGCTTGCAGGCTCAGAAGGAAGCACTGTTTATACTTCTCCTGTCTTCCCTGTTTTCAGTTTCAAATCTGGGAAGATTTTTAACTTCCCCTTAGGAGATTCCCTTAGTTCTTTTACTATTTACGTGTGGTACTGTGTGGTATTCAGCAATCACCCAATGACTTACAATGGTGGAAGAAATCTGTTCTCTATCTGTTTCCAGTTGACTCTGCATAATGACAAGAACTTCCTAATGTCCTGATCAGATGTTTTGTCTGGAATGCTTAGTCCTTCTCAGGCATGCTTTCCAGTACTGTATTGGATCCAAGGAAAGCTTCGCTGGGAGCTCTGAGTTCTAGTGAGAAACTTAATTTTCAGTGATGTAAAATTTTTCCAATACTGTCAACCCACAGCTGAAAAATTCCTGATCCATTTAGCATCTGAGCGTGTTCTAGGGCTAGGGCCTTGAGTGCCAGTGGGTTGCCAATAGGTTATTCTATCCTCTCGTGATCCTACTGGTAGTCCCCAGCTATTGTCTGCATGTGGGGTGGGGGGGTGATAAAACCATCTGTACTTTTCTCTCTTGCTTTTTTGTTTTGCTTATTTATTTTAGTACTTTTTTTTCTCTTTTGATATTTTCTGTAGAGATCTGTGTTTTATTCCAGGATGGACAGATCTCTTTATATTATATTAATACATTGTTTCAGCTATTCTTAAAATAAAAATATTTAACCAGCATCATTTGGTCAGCTTCTTTCCTGTCTAATACATAGACAGCTAGCTCTTACACATTTTTTTGTCGATAAATCTCAAAACAATGGAGAAGCGGTAAAATATTGCTAATTCCATTCTGTACATTGCAAAACTGAGGCCAGAAAGGCAAAAGAATTTGCCTGAGGTCATTCAGTATTCCAGTGGAAGAGTCAGTGGAGCATCTCCTGAGTTTTAGTCTGGTGATTTATACGCTTGCCTATATTGAGTTTCTGTAGTTGGATTCTGTAGTTCTTTTTTTAGAAAATTGCGGATCTTTCTGCAGCCAGTATTCATCATGAGTAGGTCCAAAGTAAAAGTATTATTGTATCAGCTATCAAATAGGTTTATAACTCTATGTTTGCATTATTCTTCTTGGACTGGCTGAGACCATTTTTTTCTGTCAGAACGGCAAATGTCCAGTACATAGAAATAGATGAAATTACAATAGAAATTAGTGTGAGTTTTTAACCAGGCAGGTTTAATAAGTAACAGCTGCTAAGCTATGATGACTAAAGCAGTGCTAGTTGTTCAATTCGGACAATTCATGGAATATCCTAGAACTGTTTGAATTTGATGTGTTTGATACTGATGTATAACCAGAAACAGTCTCCCAAATAGCTATAACACTCTCCAGGTTTCCATTAATTAAAGGGCAGATGTCTTGTAGTTGTTGGTGATAAGTTTATTTCTGTTTAGGATGTTCTACGTTTTGGAGAGTCCTTTAACGATCATAACAACCAAATGGGCAGCTGAAGTGCTATTCCCTAGTGTCACCTCCAGATCACTTCTTTTGTAGCTATCCAAGGGATCATAAAATACTTGTTCACCTTGTATAGGATCACTGCCAGCTGGCTGACTAGTTGCAGAGGAACGTGCATCAATTTGACCAACTCATGCTAACATCCAGGAGAAGCTGGATCACAGAGATAAAAATCAGTTGTTAATTGGCAGAATAGATTCATTTAATCTCTGAGGAAAGAGAACATCAGTAAAAAACTTTATTATACCTGATGCTGAGGCTGATCTGATCTAAGACTGGTGGCCTTTCAGTCATAAGCATTACAAAATTTAATATTTATTCCAATGTACCTTTTCATTTCAGTTATTTTCTGGGAACATTTTAGATTTACATTACGGAAACTTAGGGAATTTGCTTCTCTCCGTGCATTCTTCTTTTCATAACCTCAAAAGAACTGTACTGCAATCAAAGCTGTAATTTCCTATTAAAATATAGATCTGATTTTCTCCAAAATGATGGCATATTTTGTCAAATGAAAATAGTGGGTAACATCAAACTAAGTCTCAGCCCATAGCACCATTTTAATCGGTCTTTAAAAAGTCCAAGAAATTGTTCTATTTGAGAATTTTGATTTGGAAAATGAAACATAATACTAAGCAGTAATGAAGGCCCAACCCAATCAACCGCACTGAAGTCATCAACCCAGTGACTAATGATGCTCATGAATTCACAGAGTCTGATTAAAGTTACAAAGTGTTGTTTTAATGACCTTATGCAAGCAATCGGCAATTCTACACAGTTGAGGTGAATACTGTGCATATTTCAGGAAGTAGATACCTGCTGATATTTCAATAAAGCATAGTCAGATCTATTAAATAATGGTGTGTATAAGCCCAAATACAGATGACAGTTCTCAAGAGCAGATATATTATTTCTGGGGGATACTGGGTGTATGAATACCAGAATTTACTTTGAAAAAGAACATCATCTTCTAAATGCAAATTTATTAGATATTATTAGATTTATTTATTTATTTGGATGTCCATAGCTCATATTGTATTTTGTGAGCCATAAAATGATTCTTACTGTGAACAACCCTTTAATTTGGAAGATATCTCTTATGTGGGTTTAAAACACTGGGGTCCTAGCTCCTGGCATTACTGTCTTTCCTTGGAGCCTGCTGTTGGATTGAAATCTGTTGTTTGGTGCCATACAGTACTGCTGGGTTATCAAGTTGTACACTGATGATTCATATCTAAAATTATGCTCCTTTCTTTTTCTTTGTTTTAAATCACGCTTAAAATTATGAAGAAAACTACTTCAGGCTTTCTTATATGTTTGACTCCAGTTGAAGTGAAACATCTCCTTGGGTGCCAGGACACTGTAGAGATTTAAACTGGAGTAGTTCCTCTGAAATCATCTGTCATTCCAGTGTACCAGAGCTCTGGATTGGGTCTTTGGTTTCACAAATGTAACAGATTTTTTTTTTTTTTTAAATAAAGCGAAAAGGATGACAGACATAAAAGATTTAAGAGAAATAAAATACCAGCTTATCTAATCGACAGCATATATGCCAATAAATGCCAACTACAACTGTCAAAGGAAATAAACAAAACAAAGCCAGAATTCTGTAATTTGACATGTTTGCTTGACAGTACTTTTTGGACCAGCTTTTGTGCTGGTGGAAAGTGGCATAAGAATATGAATACCAGTGGAGATCTGCTGATTGTACCCACTGAGAATCTGGCCCCTGTTATTTAAAATAATGGTTGTATCTGATGTTACACTGTTTATTTCAATAAGCAATCCCCTTCTGAATTAAAAGGCTCCCTGGGTGTTTTCATAAAATCATGCCGGTCATAGCACAAGGTTACTATTGAATCAAGGCATCTTTGAATTGTGAAACTTTTCCTACTTGCATTTCTAACATAATTTTCTATGGTTAGGTTCTAAGTGCCAGCCATAAAAAAATTCTATTTGTTCTCTTTTTTGGGTCAGTCACCACTTTGGTGTTTATGAAAGGACTGATGTATATACTGTCCAAAAGGATTTGGTAGGGGGTAGATTTGAATCACAAAAGTGATTATGTTATTTTACTTAGGAAAAAGTCTTTTTTGTACCCTTTTCCATATAAAAAAAAGATAAAATCCTATGTAAATAATAAGTGTTTTTCCTGTAATGAATGTTCCTTTCATTCTGCATTTCTGTATAATATTGGAAATTGTGTTTTTATTAGAAGAGGCATTGGATGGAAGCCAACAATTTTTTCTTTTAACTTGATATTTTGGGCTCTGATCTTTGTTAAAACTACAATGGCATGTATCTAGTACAGTCAGAGGTCATTTCTATAGCTACTACCATTTCCTATCATTTCTGGGGAATGTTTGTTTTCAAAACAAAGAATTGGGTTAAAGCTTAAGTATCGTATTTCAGAACATATTTCAGACTGAAATTAAGAATGCTAAAACCTTTCCTTTAAAGGTCAGATGATATTTATTATTATTATAAAAATGATCGGTGATTTATGAATTTAACTTCTCGTAAACCTCCTTTGTAACAGAATATGCAGTCAGAAGCTTAACATTACATTGTTTTCCTTTGACAACGTATCCACGAGACCACTGCAGCTGTTCCTTTACTCACAATAGCAGATTAATTAACACAATCATATGCTGTTGGCTCCTACTCAATGAGTAGGTCTGCAGTGGGATAGATAGGTAAATCCTTTAAATGTGTATGAGATAAAGGATATACTATAGTAGTTTCATAACTAGCCAGTTTTGCTTCTGACTAGTCAGCCCTATCAGCAATGGTTCACTGACTACAGAAGCTGTGAGCTTACATTTCAAAGGCAGCCACACCTATTACAGAGCAATAATGCCTGAATCATTGCAAAACTCAAATATGTAAAAGCAGAGGAACGCTCAGAAATCACCATATTTTGCTAAAATAACAGGCAATCTGCTTCAAGCATTTTGAGTTTATAGAGTAACCTGGAAAAAAGAAGGGGCATTTTTGTTGGTTGCTTCATTTTTTAAAGAAAAAGTTCAATCATTGCTTTCTTTAAATATCTTAATCTGGTCATTATTCACTTTTTACCCACTGTGTATTAGAAATACTTGTAAGCAGCGGCCACGACATCAGTTTTAAGCACCAAAAGAATTTTTCATCCATTTCTCTGTGTGTGCTAATGAACATGTGAGCAGCTAAATCTCCCTTTCCTAAACAAACAGTCATCAACAGCATGTAAGTATTTATTTGGCGACTTTAGCTGACATTTTAGTGGATGCTAAAACCTTTGTTACCAGTAATATAACTCTTTTTTTTTTTTTTTTTTTTTTCTTTTTTTAACTTTAAAGAGAAACATACCCTTTTGGGGAAAGAGCTAAGCAGCAAGTTTAAGAAAATTTCCTTCAGGCATTCCACTAAAATCCATGAGGAAAAATAATTGTATGCCTTCTTACATCATTTACACAAAAACTGAGAGCATAGTGAACTACTATGTTAAAATTGTCTCATTTAAGGGACAAAGAAAACTCATTGTGAGACCTCTTTTCTGAAAAAAAAACCACTTGCTAGCTTAATATCATTGAGGTCCTGTCTTCTCCATGTTTTACTGCAGTTGAAGTTTTGTGCTTTTACGTATTCTGTGAGTTTTATGTAATGGTATAAGTATGTATTTTGATCATAATAAAACATAAAAATAGGGAACATGACTGATTTTGATGGAGAGAGAGCTTTCCTTGCATAGGAGCAGCAGCACCAGACCTACAGATGGGACAAAACCAAGTTCTGAATCTTTCTGTGGAACACAGTTGTTGGAAAATAAACAACGTGTTAATGGCACCCAGCTTTATATCTAAGGGTTCTTCTGAGTACCCAAAGCCACTATTTTTTTGGAGGGGAAGAAACAGAGCTGTTGAGCTAGCTCTAGTTCAGTCAAAGATGATAGCAGGGAGATTTTTGTTGAGATGAGTTGGGTAGAAAATTTCCTTAACTTCTCCAGAGTGCTTCTGTTCCTTGGTCCCTAGTGCTGAAAGCAGAATATACTCTCCAGTCTTTCGCTGTTAGTTTCCCTGTCAAAAATAACTGTAGGAAAAGCTTCTGCTGCCTTCAGCCTTCTCATTTCCCACAATTGAAATACTTGCACCAGACAGCAGATTCATGCCCTGCAGAGTAGATGTCTGCAGTGTATTCTCCCTCAGGCTGACCAAGAAGGCCCTTGAGAAGCTGGAGGTACAGCAAGTGGGTGAGGAGGCTTCCAGGTGAGACTGACTGACAAATGATAAAATGATAAAATCGGTTTATGTGCTACAAAATCTTGCTACTAGTGATGAACTCAATTCAGCAAGCCATCTAGATGATGTACAGCTTCAAGACATAGTAGTCCTGTCCTACAAAAATCAAGAGGGTTTATCGCATTATTTAAATAGAAAAGGGAGGTCCAAGAATTTTACTAGAGTATTACTCAACAGGTGATATACTTTCACATCTGTATTAATCTTAGACTTATATATATATATAGTGGGGAATGTATTATATATAGAATTAGATTCATTGTATAGATGAGCAGCTGAAAGCAAAGGAACTAAGAATCTTATTGTCAGTTGAAAAAGGGTAGCTACCAGCCAGTATTGAGCTCTTCTGAAAATCAGTCGCTTTTAACCATCCTGCCTAAAGTCACAGGCTTATCTCACTGCACTGTTGGCTCTAGAATAAATGTCTTGACTCTTGATCAAAGAAACAAAGAGCATCATCTTACATAGTGTCAGTGCTGGGAACTGTGCTCAGGTGCATTGTGATTTACAGACTGGATTCCAGTTCCCCATGGAGTGCTCCAGTGCTATCAGACACAGGTGCTACAGGAGTTTTTTGAGCAGGGTAAGGAACATGTTTGGCCACTTGTCAGACTAAAGACCATGCCCTGCCTTTCTCAGAAGGAGAATTTTCCTTAATTTGGTTTATGTAATTACATTCTTTAAGTCTAAATTGTCCATGCTGTTTCAATTTGATTCCATTTTCCGTACTGTGTTTTCAAACTGTTTCAGATCCTTTTAAATAATTGTTGCTTTCTGTCCCTATGACGAGTGAAGAGGTGCCTATGTAAACATACCTGCTACAACCTCTGTTGGACTTTGCATTCTATTAAGATAAAAGCGTTTGAACATATGTGATAAATGTTAAGCCCTTTGTCAAATTTATCTGAAGATAGACTCAAAAGCTCTCCATGTTCTATTGTCCCAACCCAATTTAGGATCTGAAAAATTTTCCTCTTTTGATAGATTGCACTTGTCCTGCCGAGTAGTTTCTGTGTTTTAAGGGTCTCTCTGAATTTATGTTGCGGATTCCTGTTTTCCAGGACTTGCAGTGAAATAGTCGTAAATGTCTTTTCCTGTTCTGTGATGCAACAGCGATGTTTTGTGGGGCTCTTATTGAACAATGCAGATGACCATTGGCAAGGGATGGAGCTTCCCAGCACTGGGAAATGCTGCAATAAAGGTTCCTTGAGAAGTGTTTGGGAACAAAGAGGTACTTGATAAAAGCAAGCAAATGGACAGCTTAGACAATAAGGTCATACAGAAGTCCATCAGTTTGTACCTGCACAACAAACTGTGAATAAGGACTGTATTTTTTATTCTAAAATAAGATGTTTATTTGTGTCAAGTCCACTCTGCAATTATAAATATTTCATTCAGTGTAACTTTGCAAGTGTCTTGCAATGTGCATTTCTTATAACTATCTCTATATGGAGTGACACAGTAGTATTGATTTGTGTGATAGCTTCTACCTGTGATGTTTGTCTTTTAGTCTGTCAGGTCATCTGTGCTGAAATGAGTTGAACATATGGTTTTAAATATTTAGGTTTTCTGTAGACTACTTCAAGGATGTTGTTCACGTCACGGGGATGGGATAGGATTGGGAGCAAAGTGAAATAAGCTTGCTTCTTCCACAAACTTTTCTGTAAGCCTAGGCAAGTAATTTCATCTTTATGTGCTCCAGTTTCTGCTGTTCTAAAATACGGATGAATTTTCTTTGTTGAATGCATTGAGATCTGTGGATAAACATTTGTGCACAAAAGCTAAATGGTGGTGGGGCAGTGGTTTGTGGTGTGCTGAGCTTAGTGAAACTGAGCTGAGCCCCACCCCTCTGCGTTTTAATATTTAAACAGGAGAGTTGACGATTTCCATTTCAAACTGCATCCAAATAGTATTTTCCGAGTTTGTGGCAGATGAAGTAGTTCACACTTTAGCATCAGTTATCAAAACTTCAATTAACAGTACGTTCATACTGGGGATAATATAAGTTTTGTGCATTTTTTTTTTTTTCTCATGAACAGTTATCAGAAGACTTGAGTATGCAAACCTTTTAGGGTTCTTTTTGGCCTTTGGATAAGGAAATTTAAGTTTCTTAATTTTACTGACCTAAACCAATTCTAATGTACTCTCCATTTAAATTAAGGGGATTTTTATTAATTATGAATTACAGGATTTGGTCAAAAATATCTTTGCACCCAACTGTCCAGAAATCCCCAGAAATACCACTAATCCATACTTAGCAAAATTCACCTTTTTCTTCAAATATTAGCTGTAACCTCCAGCACTGGAAGGTGTCTCACACAAAAACATGTTTCTTTAGAAATGTATGGCTAGGAGTTTTTAAAAGATGGCGAGGGCTGTGGGCTGTGAGTCATCACTGGCAAATGGTTAGATTCCCACAAAGAAACTGATGAGCCTCTGACAGTGACCTTTATAATAAACTTGCATTTTATCACAACATTTGTATGGTGCGGGACAGACTTACGTTGGTTTACAGTTCTGTCCTTCACCACGATCGAATGGTGCTGGCTCTGGCAGAATTACTCTACAGGTACGCTGAGTTCAGTGCTTTGTGTTTGCTATAATGGATATCTTGAAAAGTAAACAAATAATTTATTTCCTTAACATTATTTTTTTCCTAAAAATAAATATTAAAGGTGTTTCTTAAAAAAAAAAAACCAAAAACAACACCACCACCCAAAACCAAACCAAACACTATTAAATAAGTGTAGACTGGGAACAATTGCTTTGAGTTTAACTTCAGTAATTGAGCTTGAGGTTTGTTGCTTGCTCTGCTCCTGAAAAAAAAATTGTGCCTGAAAAGCAATCCTGCTTTTTCAGGTTATGTTAGCTGTTTTAATATTAGTTATGTTTTAATATAAGCTGTTACTTCTTGCAAACTCTGCTGTGCTTATGTCCTTAGATCATCATAGCTGTAACATCATTATTACTATAAAATATAGTAGAGAATTGCAGTAAAAGATACTGAAACGTATTCTACCTTTAAAATTGGATGGGGTTACTATTGACATCAGCATTAAAAGGCCAAACTGAGAAGCTGTCGTTACTGACACAGAGGAACGTTTTGCCCTTTTTCATGGTGCGTTATTAGTGAGGCACGCCTTGTACATGTTTCCCCACAGAGTCCAAAATTTCCACGATACTTCCGTTCCCAGCTTCTACGTTCTGAAAACTGCATTTAACCCAGGGACTCTTTCACAACTCATGAAGCACATAAGTTTCCCAAAATGAAATCCTGGTTTTGCTGAGCTCTAAGCAAAAATACAGCTTAAACATTGTGCTGGGTTGTGACTTGACCATGAAAAGCACCATCCAGTTCTCGGTGTTAGAGATGGAAAGCGTTGTTCCCTTCCCATTCCAGTAGTATGCTGAGAGATGGATTGGTGTTGAATTTGTGAGCTTAGACAGCTTTGAAATAAGGAGCTGGTGGGGATGAGAGAGTAACTCTGAAGTACTAGAAGGACTTCTTGTGTCTGGTGGCCCAGGTTGTGAATGAGCTGTGCCTGGTGCTCTTCCTGAACATGTCTGCAACAAGTTGCACTCCCAACAGCACTGGAAGAGTAAGAACTGAGTTGGCATTTAATCTCAGACTTGTTCTTTATTGCTGGAGATCAGGACTGCAGGCCTTCAGCATCAGCTATGATTTTTACATCAACAAAATTTTTGTTGCAAGTTAAGAGCTATTTAAATACATAGGGGTTTTTTAATGGGTTTCTTAGTAGGTTGCTTTATATTTGAAATAGTGACAAATAAGTACTTCTTCATGGGAAGTAAACATTTTGTGGTGTGAGATAGATGACTGATAAGATAAATGCCAATTTTTTCCCCATACAGGGTATACGTATTCCTAAGGTTGTAGGGATTGTAAAGCTCATAAGGGATACATAATGAAAATTAGCAAGATGGCCATTAGCTTGGTGGATGCAGAAGAATCGTTTTTGGCTAGATGTTTTGGCATTCTTACGTTAGTATTTCCATCTTGGTATGCGAACAGGAAACTGTGTTTGATGTAGGCCATTGAAAAACAATGTTTGCGTCCAACAGTCTTGCAGAATGCCATGGAGAAGAGCAGTGTAGCTCTGAGGCACGATGTCCTGTACTGCATGGTGGTGTACAGTACCTACTCCAGAAGAGTTTTCTTCAGATTTTTTAATGGGCTTTGACAGGTTCTTTGTAGCTTAATTTACAAATGAATTTGATTAAAGAGCTCAATGAAAGAGTCTATATTCAAGTTTGGATTTGAAGTTGTAGTCCACTACAATGAAATGGAGGCTCGCAGATTGCCACCTCTGGAAATATTTGTCTTACTTTGGGATTGTTTTCTGTGCAGATACTCTCTGAAGTAAAAATGAGTAAGCTACCCCTTTTGCCACTGTTGTCAATGACAAGGTTTTTATTTGACTGTAAGATAAAGAATGCTATCATAAGCTGAAGCTTCTTGCGCTCTGTGGTACACAGGTCAGTTCAGTTTTAGTTGGGTGGTAAAAGACTGTCTTTGTTCTTTCAGTTCCACTTTCTAACCCCCAAAAAGCCTCTTTAGGCCACAGGCTAGGAAGGAGCCATGGAGGGAGCAACAAGGCCACAGATGTGTGAAGACGGTGCCAGCAGATGTTTGTTTATACTCAGCCCCACAAGAAATAAATGAGTAAGATAGTGCGGACTTAATGAGAATGACTATACTTGTTTTATGGTGCTGAACAGATCCCTGGACCTGTTAGAGTTGCAGCAGGTAGGAAGTTAAATGAAGATTAAACTAAGGACCAGGAGCATATTTCAAGATGTATATAGGTTTCATGGTTTTCAATCTTTCCTTGATTCCTGCGCTAGAGTCTGTCCATAAAGAATAAAAAGGAAAACTGGTGAGCAACATGCCAGGAAATAGGAAGAGTTCATCTCTGGGATTTAATTTGTCCAGCCTGGTGCAGGTGATGCAAGTTTTTATTGGAGCTGTGAATGATATAGGAAGATACTTGGGAAATGCAGCTTAGCTGAAATAGTTAAATATTCAGTTCCATCTTCCTCATTACTTGTGGATTTTCATTTTGTTGTAGTAGTGGTCGGCAACAGCTCAGAACTTGA